>NC_028452.1:6600231-6834162 GCF_000263155.2 Setaria italica | reverse complement strand
TTTCCACCCGACCCAGAGGACGCACCTCAAACCGGTGTCGTCGTTCGCGTCCGGCCTCACGGGCCGCCTCTTCGGCGGCCACCGCGCAGCCGCCCGCTCCGCATCGTGACGAGCCTCGGGAAGCCAGGATGCGCCCGGCGATGCGCCCCTCGTTGAGCATCCTGACCCTGTGGATGCGCCCGACGACGCGCCGGCCGAGGCCGATCCAGCCGCTGGGAAATCGAGGGAGGAGCTAGGTACGACCGTGGCAACAGTGACTGGTGGGCAACGGCAAAGAGCCAAAGGGAAAAAGAAAGGAGGAAGAAAGGAGGGGGAGAGGATGACAAGTGGGCCTGAATTAGGGGCAACAATGGCAATCAACACTGAAATCGATTTTTTTGGAGCTGAGAATACCCATCTAGCCAAACACCTCATTTTATTTCTAGAGTTCTGGAGTGGAGGTGACTCCAGGAGCAGCTCCACCCAAAGCTGGAGTCATGCCAAACAGGACCGAAGAGTCAGATGCCGACTCTTGGGAATGGGTCTTTCCTCCACGTAGGATGCCTGGTGATGTGGCAATATATGGGATAGCTCACCTGGCACCGTTGGAGAGGGCCTAACCACGGCCTCGCCGGATGCGCGGCGGCACCCCGCCAACCCCGGACGCCCGGGCTCGCGTGGCAATAGCTTGAGTGCCGACGCATAAACAAAGCCGATCTTCTTTACGAGTAGAAGCTTGGTGATTCCCCAATCAAACTCCGTAACAGCAACATCAATTTGCTCCACCCTCAATCGTGCTAGATGCCGTCCAAATCAAGCGCACAAATGCCAAAAATAGAGATTAGCGATGGCAAAAATTCATTTTCTCTAATCAAGTTCGAGCGACAGACAAATCGAAGGATAAACAATGGAGGAGGGCCTCGCCACCCGTGCAGCTTGCCATCTTCGTGGTCTCCGTCCAGCACTTGGGGTGTCTGCGCAGCCGTGTTCGTGGCTGCGCCGGCGCTGTGGGTTGCTGCCCTGCGTGATACCCAGGTAGGTGCGGATGCGCCGGCGGTGGACACTCCCGGGCCTCCGCACCAGCGTGCCCGACGTCGATGCTGCAACCTCCACGACGGCACCCGCGTGGCCTCCAGCAGGCCGCTGGCTAGGACCTTGCCGAGCGTGGCCACGCACTCCTCCCGTCCTGCCCCACCACACCTCGACGGCCTCCGCCTCCGCCATGGATTCTATGGCGAGCGCCCTGAGCCTCTGGAGAGGGGGAGCCCAGGCTCTGTGCAATGAGCGAGCGTACCAAGTCCGAGTCGGCGGGCTGCTTGGTTCTGGGGAACTGGGGCTGCACTCGACATCGACGCCATGGCCGTCCGCGCTGCTTGATGTGGCAAAACTGTTCGAGGGGTAAAATCGTATTTCCACCACTAACTAACAGCACAGTGACGGATATGTAACGGCAATAGCATGTAGGGGATGACAAATTAAAATTGATGGCAACCAGGGGATTGTCTAAAGTTGGATGGCATCGAAGGGATGGTTATAATTTCCGATGGCGAATTTACTCTAAAAGATTTCTTGGGGAGACACCAAAATCCAAATCGAGTAGTACCCATTCAAAACTCTGTGAATGGGAGCCAAACTAAAGAAATATTAGAAATATAATGCTCTTGTGTGGGCATTTTATTGAACATTTTCCTTTTCTTTCTGGGGCCATTTCGTAATGTGAGGAACGAAGTCCGTTAAAAAAAAACATAGGACTGAAAGGTACGCATATAATACATCACATTTGAAGGACTGCAGCGGCAGATGGGATGGTCTAATTTAAATGCTAGGATCGTTGAGAGACAAACTAATAGATTCCTGCTCCTAAGAGAAAATCCTAGGAAATGACACATAAATATTCCGTCAATCTTTTCTTTATGTTTCTTTTAAAAAGAAATAAAGCCATCTATTATTTTACAATTTAATATTTTTTCTCATACAATACAGCAAGGAAAAAAAATACCACAACTCATTCAGAGTTTCAGACTGATGCGATCGTGTTGTTGATATCTACTTTCACGGCTCCACTACATCAGTGGCTCACCTTCTTATCAACTTATACCTTACTAAAAGTGAAGCGAGACTGACTGACCGTCAAACACTTTGGCAGGAGATGACTTGTGGTCTTGCCGTAGGCCGAGTCGCGGAGACGTGATTTGTTCTCTCTACCGCCTTCTTAGTATCTGGTCCCATGCGTCTGTTCGTTTTCATCATGCTGCCCCTAAGTTCGGGGTACTTGCTCAGTCACACGTTGCTTTCAGATGATGCACCAAGATATTGTTCTTTCGCGTTTGGAAATTGGAATGGATGCTTTAATGCCTACTTGCAATGACGGTTGTTGAACTGCTGATCACTTGCGAGGGCGACTACTTGAGCGGGCCCCGAATACACTGTATATTCTTGAAACAAAACTTTGATGTAGACAGGAAAAAATAACTGGGTTTATAAGATCGTAAAAAGGAAAATGTGAGGCCATTTCGTGGTTAGGCATGTGCGGGAGAAATATAGTCTGAACAAGTATAGCTTATATTCAGCCAAACGAAGGAGCGAGGCTTACAGTGTTTCAAACTTGAAACTGCAACATTTCACCTTCATTTAGCATTAGCATCAGGCAAGAACGAAGCACTGGATACCATGCGTTTATACAGTAGTGTGTTTCCAATTCCAGTATCTCCAAATGCACGGGAGCAGTAGGAAATATCCGGTAGTCACTAGTCTCAGTAATAACAAGTCTGAGATACCAAGTAAACACTATGTGATAACAAGTTGGGGAAAAAGTGGCTTTCCAAGAGATCAACGCAGCACAATGACAGATAGAGACCACAATATTACAGGTGACGGGTCTGAATTTACCTCCACCTAGGGCCTCCCAACCTAATGACCTCCTCAGCGCATGAATCACGGCGAAGCTTTTCAGCATCGCCATCTTCCTTCTTCTCAGTAATGTCACCGTACAAGTCCTTCAGCTTTGCTAGGTTGCTTGAGACTGCAGCCTTCTCCTTATTTCCGTTCCCGAATGGACTGGATCGCTGCTCGTTCCGGCTCCAACTTCGGCTCCTGCTCCTGCTTCGACTCCTCCTGTCCCTGCTTCTACTCCGGCTTCTGCTCCTATGACGAGAGCTAGAGCGCCTGTGCCTGCTACTTTCACGATCCCTTCTGTCGTCACGTCGTTCTTCTGAATGCCTGGACCTGTAGTAGTCTCGATCCCTGCTATCACGCTCACGGCGATGATAATCTCTGATATCCCTGTCACGGTCCTGGTCCCGGCTTGAGCGATCACGATCCCTGCTCGAATGGTCACGGTCGCGGCTAGAACGGTCAAGTTCTCGGTCAGGACCCTCACGGCTGCCACTGCGACGAGATGGTGAGTACAATCTTCGAGGATCATCATGGGTGATGGTTCGTCGAACAGGGGATGAATCTCTGGTGGAAGCCCGATGTGGAGCACGCTGTCCAAAGGAAACTGACAGAGAGGCTTTCACAGAAGGAGGGCGACGTGCAGTATCTTCTGATCCCTGACGACTGGAGTCTCCAGTCGCACCAGAAAGCTTAGTGGGCAATTTCATCTTCTCAAGATTGGCTGTTACCTGACGAGTTACTGGAAGAGGAATTCTTGGGAGGAGACTATCAAAGTAGTACTGCACCATGAAAGGAAAACAACGCAACATGCAAATCAGTATAAGTTTACAGTATAAGTTGGAGAGGCTCAAAATCGAAATCATTTGTCAACTTAAATGACATATATGAAATAATTCCACATAACTGAAAATCAGTAAAAAGAATAAAAATGGATTTACCAGACCAAATTGAAAACGAACATGAAATCTAAATATGTTATGGGCCCTAACTTGACTGACTAAAAAAGTGGTCCCACTAATTGGTATAGTTTCTGGATACACAAAACAAATGTAGGAATTAAAAAAAAAGAATGTTCACAAACATTGACATGGACAAGGAATCATACACATAACTTGTACCAAGTGAGAAGTTCTTCCTAGCTTCTTTTCCAGCAAGAGTATTGTTAGACTCCATTATCATATGACAACCAATGCTAGCTTCAGAGCAAGAATCTCAAGATAGGCGTGAAAAAATGTACACACTACACAACAACTGATCAAAAGAGCAATATGTTTATTCCATTCTGAAACCATAAGGGAGTCGAGAAAGAGACCTGTCCAAGTATAAGATCACGCACATAAACACCCATGGTTGTCATGCGGCCATTAGATCCAGGGGAGAATTCCTGCACCACGAAAACATATAAAGCTTATTCAGCCCTTATTAATGCTCAACAGCTCATGTAGCACATGAAAACATATGGAGACTCCACAACTCCACATAGCATAAGTGTCAAGACAAGTATTCAACAAAGGACAACGCCATTAGTCCCAAGCAAAGACAGTGTAGGGCTAGAGATGAAATGGAACAACCACCACACAAACCAAATGAGGAAGTAACAAGTAACGAAATATAGCAATGTTGTATTAGGCTACTGGCATAAAGAACTATCAAATACAGACATATAGTGCTAGTTATAAGTGTTCCTTTGATCTTTTACATGATTTGTTTCCATCTGCCATTTATAGTATCCCACTCTTGATCAAGCTATTATCAATACAAGTCACACGGAAACCATAGTGGTTCCTTTCTTATATCATATTGACAAATCATCATTCTTGGGTATCAAGTGAAAGTTCCATAAGTGTACTATAATAGCGAAAGGAGGTGTTGTTTACCTAAAAGTTTGGGGGTACAAATAAATAAACAAGCAATTGAAAAGGAAGCAAAAAGAGCTGTGTACCTCATCATCCCTCAAATAGGGCTCATACCATGTCCACAGAGTCTTTGGATCTGCAACATAACGAAGATACAAGAAACCAATCTGCAAAATCCAACAGCACATGGTCATTCACTACAAAATCGTCTGGTTATTTAACAGGCAAAGTGAAGACAAACAAAAAACAAAATGCTCACAACTCCAAAGCACAGACTGGTACACTATGAACCCGCTTGCAAACTTTGTCATCCCCGTGTCCTAGGACCAAAAAGTTCAGGCACAAGTCCATCCAAAGAAATAAGTCGTGGGACTGTTAGTGTCTATAACCAAAATATAAGCACAGAATTATGTATACAGTAAATTGCAAAGAAAGCAAGAATTATTGCTTCAGATCATATAAAGTTACTTTTCAACTGCAAAAACACTGTTTAGTTGAGTTCTAAAATATCCCAGTAAACAGCTCGATTCATGCACTAACCTCATGCCTAATAATAGAAATGGCACCATGAAGTAAGACATTCACAAAAAAGAATACTCAGGGCACAGAAACTTACAGCTCTAATGTATGGGGAGTCAGGATGCTTCAACAAACCGTGCATCTGTTTGACAGTAAGCTTCATGGTGAAGAACTTGTAGAGAAGACAGAATGCAGTGGAGGGGCCCCTGCAATTGCCAGTCATCCAAGGCTCCACGTGTTCAACACAAGTGTAGATCTCATCGATGACTTCATGATAGGTTTTTAGCCTATACAGCTCCTTAAAGTATTCAGAAGACAGAATGTTCATGCAAAGAACCTTCTCCATCAGCAAATCAATGGGCTTCCCTGAAGTCTGTATCTCCATTTTCGAGAACAATCTTCAATCTCAGCTACAAAGAACAAGATCGTATTATCCTCCTATCCAAAGATTTAGTGATCTACAAACAGCAAAGTCCTAGAGAAAAATAATACCCAGCCTAAACCTTAAATGAGTGGAAACTTCCGATTTCACATATTATTCCTTAAGTCAAGATACTTGCAGTGTTAATATCTGTGAACAGAACAAGCATTGGCACCAACTCACAGATAAAAGAACATTATTTTCACAAAAATCTAAATGATAATCACCTCATAGACACATCCAAATGACTGAATTATACAATATCCTGAAAAATTAAACGCATGATAATGTTGGTGCTGCAAATAGTCGTGTAACCGTAACCCTGGTAAACCAGCCGATTCCAGCACCTTTGATCGTGGGTCGCCTAGAAAAATTCCGGAAACATAAACACTCATGATAATGTTGGTGCTGCAAATAGTTGCGTAACCGTAACCCTGGTAAACCAGCCGATTCCAGCACCTTTCATAGATTGTAGCAGAACAAATCCACAGGTGCCCGCATTCACGGGCGGCCTAAACGCGCGGCGTTCAGTTTTAGTTGAACCCGCAAAATTCCGGGACGGATAAAGTTAACTGCTATTATCGCAGTACGAATCCACACGGCAAACAAAATCCGCGGCAGACTGGGCAGAAGGACGGAAGCATCCGCCACGAGAAAGATCTGGGTTCGATTGCTCACGGCTCAGAACAAGCGCCTGCAGCAGGAAACTAAATCCCTAGAACAAACATCAAGGCGAGCTAGGGTTTCCTTACCAGAAAAAAGAGGAACTGATTCCAGGTCCGAATGGATCTTCGCGCCACGCCGGCCCGGCTGAGAGGAGGATGAGGAGGGCGACGGCGAGGATGACCGCGAGAGGAGGATTCCGTCGAGGTGAGCGGCGTGCTTGGCTTCGGCGGAGGCGGCGTGCGCGTTCGGCGCGGCGGCCGCGGGGAGAGATGGAGGGGAAGAGGAAGAGGATTTGATTCGTTACGGGGGCCGCGATGCAAGTCTGCCAGGGGTCTTTTAGATGCGGAGCTGCCAGCGCGTCGGACGGTTCGCAGGGGGTGTTTAGCACCTCTTTATCACACGTCATATCGCATGTTTGATTCTAATTAGGAGTGTTAAACATATACTATTACAAAACTAATTGTACAGATTGAGTCTAATTCGTAGACGAATTTATTAAGCGTAATTAGTTCATGATTTGACAATGTGGTGCTACAATAATCATTTGCTAATGATGGATTAATTAGGCTTAATAGATTCGTCTCGTGAATTAGACTCCATTTGTGCAATTAATTTTGTAATTGGCTCATGTTAAGTCCTCCTAATTAGCATCCGAACATCCAATATGACACTGCTAAAGTTTAGCAACTGGTATCAAACACCTCCTAAAGAATTCCCGCAGCATCAAAAGAAGCTTTGAACAAACGTAATAATCTCGCTGCAACATGCACGAATGTTTCGTGCAACATTTTAGCTTTTAAAAATACTTCAATGCACAATAATTCAATTATAGTGACAAGTGAAACATCAAAAGACAACCTGCAACGTCTGGAAACAAATCATGCAACATAATAAATTGAAGCGATTAAACATAGCAATAGCAATACAACATCAAAGATTACATATTGGAACATTTTGGATAAGCTACTGCAACATGAAAAACTCGTACATGCAACACAGAAAATCAAAGCAATGAAACATCTCGAAATAAGCTATGTAGCATCAAATATCATCTATTACAATATCTTGAGTAAACTACTGCAACAGAAAAAAAAACTGCGCGCAACAAAAAAATCAAGCGATGAAACATCTCAAATAAGCCATGTGACACCAAAGACCATCTATTGCAACATCATAGATGAGGCACTGAGACATGAAAAAAATTCCCATGCGGAGATCTGATTGGCCTCACGTGCAATACTCCATAGCCATCATAGACAAGCTAGGAGTCACTGCCGGGAGACCTCCGTCATGCTGGATGAGTTCTTTTGTCGCTATGGAAAAGCTCCCTCACATGAAGGAGGCAACCACCACCACCACCACCATGGAAAAGCTCTTGCCACCATGGATGAGCTCTTGAACCTTGAGCGCGAAGGAGTGCCTACCACCGTCAAATTCGTGCGAAAATGGGTGCCAGTGCCGACGACCTCGCTCGAAGAAGGGCTGCGTGAGGAGGGCGGAGGGGCCATGCCCGAGCTCAAGCGAGAACTTGCTGTGTGTGGAGAGAGAGAGCTGACGGAGGACTAGCTTGTTCGGTGAATGAGGTCATGGGGATAAATATGTGAAGGGATAAGATTAGCGTGGATGGTAAAGAGTCATGTCACGTCCGATATTTTGCTGGCATCATCGATATGTTGATTTATCTTATTTTCTTTAAAAATACGGAATTTGTGGAGTGCTTTTCACAATTTCTTTTCCGTCGGCATCTACCGCCATTCACAATTTTGCAACAAGTTGAATTTGACTATTGACTGTATGTAAATTAGGATTTGTTGTAGTTGTAAATTCTGCACGCAGGAGCTGTTCAAAGGTAGTACTCCCTTCGTTTTAAATTATAGTTCGTTTTAGGTTTTCTAGATTAACAAATGTTTGTATGCATCTAGACATACAATATATATAAATGTATAGAAAAACTAAAACGACATATAATTTGGGACGGAGGGAGTACATTGCAAAGTAAATTTTACCTCTAATACTTAATTAAGCGTCGGAAGTACATAGGTGATGATCCAATCGGAAACACTTTGTATTTTTGTCAAAACACATGTGGTCACACTCACATACAACCACGTACAAACATCTCTATAAATAGTTAAATACGCACATCCTAATCCCGTAAACACTTTTGAAGAGTCGAGCTGATCTTAAAGGAAGTATGTTTCACCATTATAATTTACAATCCATGTTTGCAAATTGATTTCAGTCTCTAGGAGCTTGATTGGTTTGTTGCTAAAATTTTAGCATGCCAAAGGTTTTGCAAGGCAAATTTTCGGCCACCGTTTGATTTGTTACCAAAATTTAACAACTTTTCCTATTTATCTTACCAAAATATTGACAAGTTTTTTGGCTTGCCCAAGTTTTAGCGAGCAACCAATCAGACACTAGTTCCCGAAAGACTTTTGAAGAGTGGAAATTGATTTCATCGGCGCATAAGAATTGTTGTGTAATATTCCTAAAAATTAGAAATATTAAAGTGAATGAAATTTAAAAAATTAAAACTTTTTATTTGAATTGTGTGCTCATTTAAAAATTGGAAGCCAAATTCTATTCTCATCTGGATTTTCAAAATATATGTGCTAGTTTGGTTTGGATTTTCATGGATTTTATTTGACTTTCAAATTTAAGTGTGTTTGAATTTTGAATCTAATTCAAAATTCAAGATAAATATAAAAACAAAACATAAACTAACCTATCTAACCCATCTAACCAAACCAGGTCGGCCCGCAACCAACCGACCTAGCCCGCTAACGCTCTCTCCCTCTTCTAGCCCAGCAGGTCGGCCCACCTTGGCCCGCCAGCCCGCCCACCCACCAGGATGCCAGCGCACACACCTTTCTCTCCCTCTCACTAACACGTAGGCCCACGTGTCAGCTATACCCCCTTCCTCCCGCCATCCGCCTGTTCTGCTCACGCCGTCGCTGCTCGCTAGCGCCCGCGCCCGCGCGCCTCCCCTACTCCACAACAACGCGAGGAACACCCGCCCAGGCCACCTCGCCGCCCTAGCCACCCGTAACCCCTTCCGGAGTCTTTCGAGGTAGGGAAATCCCCGCCTTGCCCCTGCCGCTCCCGTCGGCCTGCGCCACCGTGGCCCCTAAACCCTACCTCCGGGCCGTTGGATGGCCGCCACGACACCCTCGTGCGCGCACGCCGAGGATGGCTGGTCGCGCGCGGCCATCCCGCACCCCATTGCCCTAGCCCCAGCCGCGGGCTATAAATAGCCCCGGCCAGTAGCCTCTGCTCGCCTTTCCACACCACTCGGGGCTTCTCCAATTTCCGCCGCCAACCAACCGAGAGAAAAGGGTGAGAAGGAGGAGAAGAGAAGGAGGGAGGAAGAAGAAGGGCCACCGCCACCGGGGTGTCGCTCCGTCGAGGGAAGGAGCCGGAGCAGCCTGTCACCACTGTGCCACCGAGGGAACCACGAGCCACCATCGTCACGTCGAGGAGATCCGCGAGCTCGTCACCATCTTTGTCAAGCTGGCTACCTTCTCCTTCTCCACCTTACCAGGAGCGCCACCGCCTCTCTTTTCCCCTCTCTCTGTTCCGAACTTCGCCATCAGCTTCTTGCACCACACGCGGCTACCCTGCACCACGACCAGCGGCACGCCGTGATGCTCCTAGCCGTGTGTGGCCTTGTGGCATCACGGGACCGAGCCACCGAGGCCGCCGACTGTTTCCATGGCCGGCTAGCCAGCACGACCGCAGGGAAGATCCTACTTGGCCGACACACGCGTGCGTACCCAGTGCCTACCTCGTCGAGCAGCCTGCACCGCGACCTAGCCTCACCTTTGGCAGGGCCGCTGCCCTGCCGCCTCGCCATCGCCCGTAGCCGCGCCAACCAATCAAGCGTGCGCCACACGCTCAGCTACACAAGCGTGGCGCATGGGATCCAGCTAGCACACTGAATCCTGGGCTAACCCTGTGCGGCCATGTGTGCGCCACATGGCAGGACCATGTAGACTAGGATGACCACGTGGCTGCCACGTGGAGCCACGTGGCGCTGACATGTCAAAGGGTTAGCCCACTCGTGGGGCCCAGTAACAGACAATGGGGCCCACTAACCAGTTGAGCTCATCGGCTGACCGGTGGGGCCCAGCTAACTGCTGACTGGTCAATGTTGACCAAGTCAACAATGGCCGTTGACCGGGTCAACGCTGACCAAGTTAACGTTGACGTCGTGACGTCAGCCGACACGTGGCACCGTCTCGTGCTACCACGTGGCGTAACCAGAAGCTGACACGTGTCACCCTAATTAATGAATTTCCTAAATTAATTAAATATTTAAAAAATCATAACTAATTCATTTGAACTCAGAAAAATATGAAACCAGTTGTATTAAATTCGTAAAATCGAGCCCGTGCTGTTTGTAGCTAGTTTGATGTTATTTGGATTTTCTAAATTTAGCTTTCTTGGAGTTTTGACTAGATGTAATGATGATTAATTTATATTGCGTCGTAACTCATTGTGTTCAGATATGAGCTATGATGCGAAAGACTCTCAAGACCCTGACTACACCAAGAAGGATCCCAACAACTACGGATAAGGTGTCATGTCACTCCTAATCTTATAGATCCTATGCATGCTTAGTTGCTAGCGCTTTATTTATGATGCTTGGATAATGATTGATTGCATAGCCTATGTTTCTAACCATGCCTTGATAATTGTTTATCCTATTTTCCTTGTTACCTACTTGTGGACTGGACTAGCTACAGATCTCCAGCTAGTCCACCTTACTTATATCCATATACATGCTTTTGAGTTATGGATGAGCATATCCTATGGCTTTGGTGATGAGATTCCTTGTACACTCTCGCGTGTGTTTTGGGTGAGTGCGATTCGTTGAAGTGTTTTGATGGTGAGCCGTGATTGGTACTGAGGAGAGCCTTGCCAAGGGAGAGCATTCTAGGGTCTGATTGGTTTCCTGCATGCCCCATCCTTGCATCGCACCGGTGAGCCTTGCTAGGGAGGGCCAGGCTGTTGCCATGCAATGTCCACTGTTTGGTTGCCTGCGCGCATGCAGCATAGCTAGCAGAGAAGTTGATTGGTTGCCTGGGTGCACGAGCTGGCCTTGAACCACTGCTCTCCATACTCATGCAACTTGTGCGCTCGCGCCGGCTTGGCCTAGTGGAAACGCTCGATTCTTGCATTTCCAGCAGGCCTGTCTGGGAGGTGCATCTTGCATCGCGAGGGCTTAGCTCGGCCGCTGGGGCAGGCAACCAATCATGTGGCTGGACTCTCTCCACCCCCCGTGCCTGTGGTGGGTACCTTGTTTGACACTGAGAAGCAGGTGGCATACTTGTACGTTGTAGGTGCTTGGGCACATACTTGTGGAGTTGAGTGCTCGCTCTCGGCCCCTAAGGACCGAGTCAGTTTACCACCAGTCACAATATCTATTCTCGTACATACTGTTCGCCTTGTTATGGGCGGGGTTCGGTCCGAGACTAATGGTGGATAGTGTTCAGCCTGTAGGCGGATTGGAGGATCAGTGTAAAGAGTTCGAGGCGTTGACCTGCTCTGACTAGACTACACCCCAGCGTGGGTAGGTTTCATAGCTTCGAGGTCCTCAACTGGTGACGGCGTGCTCTGCAGTTGCGGACGTTAGGTGACTCGAAGAAATAGGAGAGTGCTATCCACTTACTAGGGCTCCGGCCGTTAGGTGGGGTTTGGACGGATCGCTACCGTTCAGGCTCCATCCATGCGGGTACAGATGTACAACCTCTGCAGAGTGTATAAACCTATAGCTATAGTCCATGTCCACTGGTTATGAACAGTGTTGTTGACTACAACTACTTCTAATTAACTTATATTTATACTTCTACCTTCCCTTTTTGAGATAGGTCGGCGTTTGCCGTTGAGATACGAGGGGAGGGAGCTCTCACATCTCCTAGTGTGTTTGGGTGCTGGATTCTTGGGTGAAGGATCTAGTGATTTGTGACAACTTCCTCGATGTGATGTGTTGACCTCGGAGATAGTATTGCTTTGATGCATCCTTGATTGCTGTTGCTGCTGCATATACCTCTACAACCATATATAGGTTGATCCATGCAATAGTATTATTCCCCTGTTTCCTTGGCTTGCTGCTTTTGGGAGTTGACATGGCCTACCCACTTCTCAGATAGATGGTGGCTTTTCAGGATCGGAGCTCGACTACGACTTCGACAATAACGGATGGAAAGACTAGGAATGGTCCCTCACTCAAGTCACCTTTGGAGATGTTGTTCGCCACGCTACATGTTTCCACTGTGTAGATGTTTTACCTTTCATGATTCAGTCCTGATGGACTTGTACCGGCATGAGCCGAAGTATTGTGCTCGATATTTATGATATTATTACTTTATTTCTATTCTATATTTCTATGTTGATATGGATTATACTATATGAGATTGTGATTCGCACGTGATAGCCTTCCTGAAACTATCACGAGGTGTGTAGGCTTGAATTCTTAAAGATGGGAATTCACGTTGGTAGGGCTCTCCTGCACTAACCAACGGGCTGTTTCCTCAAGCATTTAGCATCTTGGGCGGGCTTGGCCCAGTACTTTCTGGCCCATTTGGTAGCTTTAAGTCGATTGCAGCAGCATGTCGGTATGTCTGTCAGTATGGTGTACTCCTGTGTATATATGGCCGATGACAAAAGAGAGATTATTGCTAGGCAGGCATGGACATGCCAATATTTCATCTTCCTGATACAAATACTCGATTAGCTGGAATCGTTACACCAACACGAACGATTTACTGCACTAGAGTAGGTAACAAAAATGCTAGCTCCATCCCCTGTGCCTCTGGACTCTGTGGTGTCCTGTTTGCTATTGCTATTGCATTGCAAGTTTACAGGATAGCCGTCACAGAAATCTACGGCCCACTGGCCACTACTGAACTAGCACCCCACCAAACCCCAAAGGAATTTGAACGGAACTGCGCACAACAACGTAACAGGATATCCGATATAACAGAACAGTGCTGGCTCCCTGTCCGGCACTGCAGCGGCAGCGGCAGCCGGCAGCGCGAAGATATCCGATATCCGCAGGAGGAGATGTGGCCTGTGCACTGCAGCACAGCAGCAGAACACAACAGGATACGCTCGATGGCCTCTGCTTTTCCTTTTCTGCCGCATCGTCTCGCTTTCGCTTTCTTTATGCAAAGCCCAAGGCGCTCGTGATCCGAGCCCTGCCTCACAAGCTAAGGCCTGGGAGGTGCCAAATTACTGTACTGGCACTGGCACTGTAGCATACTGTAGCGTTTCGTTTGTATTTGTGAATTATTGTCCAAACATTAACTAATTAGGCTCAAAAGATTCGTCTCGCAAAGTACAATAAAACTGTGCAATTAGTTTTTAATTTCATCTACATTTAGTACTCCATGCATGTACCGCAAGTTTGATGTGATGGGGAATCTTCTTTTTGCATAGTGCTAAAGTTGGGAGTTGGGGGTGAAGTAAACAAGGGCTAAGTTCGCCGACATTGTTTTGTTTACCACGCCGGTGGAGCCTGGAGCATATATGCTCACAGCCAAAGCTACAGGATGCTGTCTGCTCACTGCTCTACTGGTACTCCACTCACTCGCTAACCTTGACGAGATGGTCGCCTTTCGGCCTACTTAGTCTTCTTCCATTTCTTCTTTCAAAAAAAGTCTTATTCCAGCTTTTTTTAAAATGTTCCTGTTGCAGAACGGCTATCATTGGTAGAGTAGTGCATGGCACTTTCTTCATGCAAGTAAAGGGCTCGGAGTAGTCGGAGACAGATGAATGCATGCATCAATGTGCCATGTATGTGGCCTCCCGGTTCCATGATTTTGTCTATAAGCTGCCAGGAAACATATGCTGCTTTTCGCATGACTCTGTAGTTTTACGAACCTAAAGTATTTTGAACGCCAGATGATGTTTCTAGACAAAGGGCAAACTGACACCTAAGTCCATCACGATCTGCTTAATCCTGGTTTGAAATCTCCATAATCCTAGTTTTGTTTTGACAAGGTGTTGATACCACAAGTGGGCAGACATATTGATAAGCGAGGTGGTTATTATTGGATTCCATGAATGAAGATTGAAAGAATCTACCTCAAGCTAGATCACCACCATCCCTCGGGGTTCACAGCAAGGTCAACTTCGGTACCTTTTCTTTTGTTAAAAAAATGCAACTAGACCATTTTGGGCTGCTGGACGCAGGACAGTGCAGATGCAAACAATGCGCATTTCTTCTTGTAGGCAGACAAATTACAATCGAACCCTGAAGAAGAGAACAATAGAAGATTCTAGTTGATCCACTCTGCAAGTGGTTGCAATTTACTAATTGGTATAGGTAATAGACCGGTGACGGTGATGGAGGAGACAAATCAAGCTGCTAGGATGGAACCAATATATGGTAGGTAAAAGAAGCTGATGCTGCGAGATTTCACCCAAAAAGAAAACAAAATTAGCACACGAGCATAGAATACTTCCCCCTGCCAAATCGTATTTCTAGCTCTATTTTTTTTCAAACAAAAAGACCACATCTTAGTTTTCATTATTGATGTGCGAAACAAAAGGAAAATAGAAAAATTGTTTTTTTAGTGTTTGAACAAAGTTTACGGGAACGGTGTGATCTATAATATGCTACCTTGGCTAGAATGCATAAAGATGACAGGAAAGTGTTTCATGATAATCTGGTGACTTCATTCTTGTTTTATTAGCGTGTGTTACTCTTTTTGCGTTGATGGTCTAAACTAATATAAAGTTTGTATTTCATAAAAATAGGAAAAAGTGTATTTTTCATCCCCCAAGTATCACAAAAGTGTGACTTTCATCCCTTATGTTTTAATCGGTGCAAATCAATCCCCTAACTAATTAAACCGGTGCATTATTCATCCTACCTCGATTTAACAATATGCCACATAATCAGCTGACTAACCAACCTCTTAGCCACGTCATATGTTGACCAATCCTTGATGCCATACGGTGGTTAACATAAACCCTAGTGCGCAAGTGCTCGTGAAGACGGCGGCAGCGACGGCGGCATACATACGCGACGACAGATGCACAAAATTGATTCACATCACTAAGCCTACAATTCTTTTGGTAAGCTCTCCTGTTTGCATCTCATTTTATATTTGTGTTGTGTTTGTCCTCTGTTCGCCAACATGGTCGGCTCGTCGTGATCATCCAGAACACATCTTCACGTAGGGTAGAGATGGACCATGTCGAATACCTACAGTTCATATTCATTGGGATGGCAATCTTGTGAGCAGTGGTGGCAATGTCAGCTACATTAGTGGGTCTGATGAGTTGATATATATTGAGCGCAACAAGATATCTCTAAAAGAGATTAGAGGGCATTTCAGGAAGGTGTCTGGTCAAGGAGGCAAATGATATGAGATTCCATTGGTTAATAGGGATATGCGTGGTGGATTCATGTTGTTAGGGCACATACAAAGGCAATTAATATGCCATCTGTATGTTGACACCTAGACTCGTTTTGCTGACGCTCGAATGAGAGAGAAATAGGGATATGTGTGGTGGATTCATGTTGTTAGGGCACGTACAAAGGCAATCAATATGTCGTATGTATGTTGACACCTGGACTCGTTTTGCTGACGTGGACGAGAGAGAAAGAGGGGAGAGAGAGGGAAGTCGTCGTCTCGTGAGACGACGACAGCGGCTCGTGCTCCAAAGCCTTACCGACAAGTTCACGCCTGTTGTAAGAGCGGTGCTGACAGCACCGGATCCGGTAAGAAATGGGACAAATCCGCCTCCCACGCCGCGTCCTCCCTTCCGTGCCACGCCGGACCGGCAAACCGTCGCGCCGCGCTACACCGATGGAAGTGGCGCCTCGCCTTGCCAGCAGCACCCCACCGCATCCAACCTTCGCACCGCTCCGAGCACCAAGCACGATCTTGAGAGAGAGGCAGGGAGGGAGAGGGAGAAACGAAGGTGGAGGGAGAGGGGCCGTGTCCTGAGGTCCCTAACCTCTCGATCCCTTCGGCGACGGGACGAGCGGGAGTGTGTGGCTCAACTTCGTGAGAGGGAAAGCAGAGCAAAGCTTGCTCGGGAGCATGATGACTGACGAGCCAATGGGGTAGACAGACCTAGGAGAGCGGAGAAGATGGGTGGCCTTGGGCTCACGTGAAAGGGTAAGATGATGAAGAAAAAGGTACACAGTAACCTGCTTGGCTTTGGTTAGCTGAACGTCGTGATAAGCAAAGGACAGGTGTGCTGGACGGCCCTCGAGACTACTTTTTTGAATGCAATCTTTGAATCACCATATTACGTAAACATACGATTATAACATGTATTTTGTAATTTTAGTAAATCATATTCCCATTTATCTATTGACATAAATTATATTATATTTGTATATCATCAAGAAATTTATGATCAAAACAAGCAATAAAATAGCTACAAAAATCAAATGTATATTTCATCACCATGATTTATGTGACCTTGCACGAAAAACATAGACAGTGCTATTGTATAAGCTGTCTGATCCGCTGTTTGTGTGCGATTTTCAAAACACCTATAGACGGTAGTTATCTAAACCGTTGAACATGCTCTTATATGATGATACAAACTTTGAACTCATGCCCGGTAGTCAGCTGATCACGTAGCATAAACCGTTGTTAAATCGAGGTGGGATGAATAATGCACCAGTTTAATTAGTTAAGGGATTGATTTGCATCGATTTAAAATATAAGGGATGAAAGTCACACTTTTGTAATGCTTAGGGGATGAAAAATACACTTTTTCCAAAAAATAAACTAATAAAGTTTGACTCTTTTAAAAGAAAAATTAAGATTGACGGTGGTTTTCTTCTTCTTCTTTTTTTTTTTAAAAAAAGCCGTTAGGTTCTCTCGTACAGTCGTACTCATACATAGGCCCTGTTTGTTTCCTACCTCCTAAAATTTTAGCTCCTAAAAAGTTTTAGTCAGTTTTTAGTTCATGGTCTAAAGCATGTTTGGTTCCACCTCCTAAAACTGACTAAAAGCAATAAATATTGTGGCAAAATGACCATACTGCCCTCCCCCCATGCCCCTGCTCCTTCTTTGCCCACCCCTTCCCTCCTCCCACTTCCCTGCACACACGCACTCGCCCGAGCCCTCTCGCTGCCCCCGGCGGCAGCGGCCGGCGCCCTCCTCCCTCCGACGCAGCCCCCTCCCCTCCTCCCGCCGGCGCCCCTCCCCTCTCTCCTTCCCCCGGCCGCCCCCCTCCCCTCCTCTTCTTCCCCGGCACCACCCCCTACCCTCCAATCAAGGCCGCCGCGCCCTTCCCCTCCTCTTCTTTCTCGGCCGCCGCCTCCTCCCCTCCTCCTGGCGCCGCCCCCTCCCCTCCAATCCCGGCCGCCGCGCTCCTCCCCTCCTCTTCTTTCCCGGCACCGCCGCCCCCCTCCCGGTCCTCCCTTGCCCGGATTTGGTGGCGGCGACGATCCGACGGGGGAGTGCCCGGCCGGCCCGTGCGGCGGCGCAAGGGAGCGGGGGCGGTGGATCTGGTGGGGGATGGCACGGCCGCCGGTGAGAGGCCGCGGGCGCCGGCGTGGAGGAGGGAGGGAGCGGCGGCGGGGTCAGGGAGGGTGCGGCGGGAGGAGGGTGCGGGGGTAGAGGCAATAAAGCAGGGGTAGTGGGAGTCCAGCACTGGTTTTAGGAGGTTTTAGGAGGGGGTGGGGGGATTAAAAGTTTTGAGCCTCCTAAAACTTTTTAGTCACTTTTTAGGAGGAGTGTTTCGCTCTTTAGTCACATTTTAATCACTTTTTTAGGAGCTAAAATTTTAGGAGGATGGAAACAAATGGTCCTTTGGATTAGAGCGACTAAATCCATATGTGGTTTAAGTACTCGTAGAACTGTTTGTTTGCTCTCTCTTATGCCTACTGGTGACTGGTGAGGATAAGAAGTTCCAGAAGATCGTGACGAGCTCTCATACACGCTATCATTCGTACTCACTCCTAGTATAATACAGCACATATATAGATTAGAGTACTAATCCGCTGAGAATAAACAATTGGGCACCGGCGCACCGTGTTGGATTCTGAATGATAAGTCCAGCCGACATGCCAGGAAATCAGCAACGCTGTTTGATTTGATGTCCTGCCAATAATTTCTTCGTGTAGCAGTGTCCGATCGCGAGGAGAATGAAGCTGATGCGAGTCTATTCTTACCTGCAGCCAGCTGCTGAAAGACAAAAAGGAAAAGAAAGAAAGACCAACAGAGAGGGAGAGAGGGTGGAGAAACGTGCGTCCCCGCCCGGCACAATGGATGCGGGCACTTGGGTAACCGCGCGCGCTATCTCTTCGTGCGTGTACCATCTCTGCGCGTGCGCTAGTAGCTGCGAATTGTCTGCTCGTAAGCCGCAGTGGCATGTGCATGAAACTCAAACAAACGGAGTACTGTGCATGCACCTAAGATAAAAAAGACCACTGTTCCATGTGTTAACGTTGTTCTCACCTCTTTCTTTCAGAATCGGAAACTTGGAACTTTGGAGGTAGTAGCAGGACAGAAGTTTGTCCTGTACAAAATGGGACTGGGCCGGGCCCACCAGGCAGTGGGGAGGGGCATTCGCCGAGAGGATACGTTCGCTTGCGCGGTCCGCCGGCGGCAAGTGAGCCGCGGCCGCAGGCGTCGCTGTCCGCGCCATCCCCTCCCCCGTGCAAAGCGTGCGGCAGCGGAAAGCGAGCCCGTCCACGCCGCAGCCCAAATCAAATCAAACCCCGCGACCCGCGCGCGAGAGCAAGCAAGCAAGCAAGAAGATGCGGCACGGAATTTTAATCAGGTACGGGGGGACACGCTCCCGACAGCCCGGCACGTCCACGCGCGCCCCGCTTTATCGCCTGTCCCCCCGACCCGGTCCCGGGTCACGCAACGCAACGGCGCGGGCGGGCGCTACCGGGTCAGCGCGCCATGGCCGTCGGATCCGCTGGATTGGTGGGGTGGCCAACCGGCAGCCTGGCCCCACAGGTGGGAGCGCTCGGCACGGGCGTTAATGCTAGACCACCGCCTGCGTGGCTGGCCCCACGGTGGGGCCGGGTGTTTTCGCGCATACGACCTCGCGTTTTGTCCCAAATACCATGGCTAACCAGTCATTGACTCACTGCCACCACCCGCGAGAAGAAGCCGGGCCCACTGTCTAGAACCTCTATCCCTAGCCGTGGCGCCACGTGTCGAGGCTCAACTGGCCGTCGCCCACGGATTAAACCCCGACGACCGGTCGACCGGTGACTGCACCCGCCTATTAACCACCTCCTCCGCCTCCCCCGCCTGCTGCTCTCCCGGCTCACCGCCCCGCCTCATCGACGACGGAGAGAGGAGCCGCCGCCAGCCGCGACCGGAGCCAATCCGCAGACCACAGGCCCGCCGCGATGTCGGAGGAGCCGGCACGGAGCTCCACGGAGTCCTCGTCCGCGGCCTCCTCGGGGCTCGACTTCGAGGACACCGCGCTCACGCTCCGCCTTCCGGGCTCCGACCCCGACCGCAAGCGCGCCGCCTCCACCTCCGACCCCGCCGCCCGCTCCCCGCGCGCCTCCGACGCCCCGCCCTCCCCCAAGTATGCTCTCCCCGCCTCGTGGGGATTGATTCCGTGTCGATTTGGGTCTGACTCTGACTGATTGGTCCGTTCGTTCGTGCTTCGTGCAGGGCGCGGGTGGTGGGGTGGCCACCGGTGAGCCGGAACCGGCGGAACGCGCTCCCCAGGGGCAAGTTCGTCAAGGTGGCCGTCGCCGGCGCGCCGTACCAGCGCAAGGTCGACCTCGAGGCGTACGCGGGCTACGAGCAGCTGCTCGCCGCGCTCCAGGACATGTTCACCGCCCACTTCACCGTCCGTGAGTGCACCGCCTCAGCTTGCTGCTTCTGTGCCCTGCTTTTTCCTTGTTGCGCGATCATTTGATAGAGCCTGATGGATGGCTGACTGGGTGATTGTGGATGTGAGCAGGCAGGGGGGCGAACGAGGAGATGGAGCTCATCGATGCCGTGAGCGGCGTGGAGTACGTGCCCACGTATGAGGACAAGGATGGCGATTGGATGCTCGTCGGAGACGTCCCCTGGAGGTCAGTTTTAGCTCCTTCCTCGTTATTACTTTCTCCGCGGCGACTCGTGTTTGTTAAGAACAAAGAAATCATACTGTTCAAATTCACCTAGGCGAGTCATAATTAGGTCCATGGATTGTCTTGCTGTTGGATAAAACTATAAAAGTGTAATCAAGTGTGTGAGGTCTAGAAAGTAGAAATCTCAAGTTTGTGCTGCCTTTAAGGCATTAATTTGAGGTTTGGCCGTTTGGGAGGGGAACTGGTTAATTTGAGTTCAGTCAATGATCAATCTGGTCGGTGGAAGATAGCATGCAGCTAGGGGCACTAAGATCAATCCCTTAATTGGATTTGTGGGCAATATTTTCCATGTGTGGCCAGGGAGTCATGGTATGGCCCATTGTTTTCCACCGCTACATATATCAATTGGTTTGTTTGCTGGATCTGACTTGTATTTGTTGGTCCTGGATTCATAAACTGTAGAGTTCATTCTTTGACTCGGAATTTTATTTGCTTTGTGAATCTTGGAGCTTCTCGAGATATATCTTTTCAGATCTGACATGATAAATATTTTAGATGAAAAATTATTTGCAGCACCATAAGGCCTGGATAGTCTATTCCATTTCCGCATGATTGCACTCAGCTATTTCATTTCTCTGACCTCTGAGAACCTAATGGTGGTGGAAACAGTTTTAATACGAGCTAGAAAATGTAATCACTGTTAGTTCGTAAGTTGTGTTCTAAGAGCACTCTGTTGTCCCTTATTTGCTGAGAGCTTCAAGTATATGCTGGTTAACTCAATTTGATTAACTTTCTAAAGGGTGACAGATAATGGGAAATTATCCGTGCCAGTTAACATTTGGGGTTAATGCGCTCCCTTTGGAATTTCTATCTAGTGGCCAGTGGCTCAATCATAGGAGTTCCCTTGGTGGTCCTTTTTTTTCATCATGTGTTTTTCTTATATTAGTAGGCTCAACAAACTTTCGCTTTCTATTTCTTATCTAACTGACTGGCTGAACAGCTTTGATGTATTTGTCTCACCACAATTAGATAAGCATGTGCATAGATATAAAAAGAATCAAGTTGGTTAAAGATGCTTTGGATGAGGTTGCAGTGCTTGCCTGTTTTTGGCACAGCCTTTTGGGTTAGGGCTAATTTTGGTGGCCTTGTTTGTTTGTGCTCAACCATTTCTATCACTTTTCATAATATCTTTTTGACAAACATTAGATTCCTGCTAGATATTACATCCAAAGGTCTGTAGGAGATATCATTCCTGACTAGGGAGTTGGAGCATACCGCAGACCTGAATAAATTGTTACTTCTCCTTTCAAGTTGATTACAATAAGCTGCTCTGGATGAGGTTGTAATGCTTGCTTGTTTTGTTAAGGTTAATAATACTGATAAATTTATTTGTTTTTTCCCTTTTACTTTCCATAATATCTTTTTGACAAACTTAGATTCCCACTACGATTATTACTTGCCTAGGTCTGTAGGAGATCGGATTCCTTTCTAGGGTGTTGGGGCACGGCACAAACCTAGATTAGTTGATACCTTCTCCTTTACATTTTTAGATAGGTTTCAACAAACCAGAGCATCACACAAACATTGAGACAACTCAAAAGATATATGCTCTCTTCATCCTGTTTTAGCAAAATCTTCTCTCGAAAATTGACTCCTAGTCTCCCAAGATGATTCTGACCTCTCTAATGTCTCACTACAGAATGTTTGTGGAAACCTGCCAACGCCTTCGTCTGATGAAAAGCTCCGAGGTGGTTAACTTGGGTACGTGCTATCATCTTCTGAACCTTGTTTTGCAGAGCTTCAGTCACAGCTCAGTTTTGTCAGGACGAGTCTAATTCTCATTTCCCTTTGCAGCGCCAAGAGCTGCTGAATGAGGCACATCCGCACTCCTTTTCTACGGACTGCTTGCTGGGGTTGGTCTCGTGTGTGACGGAGAGAAACGTGTACAGCCGTCGACTTCTACTTTGCCACTTTGGGTTTTGGTTCCAGCACGAGTTCAGAGAAAGTTTGTAGCCTGTAGCATCATCACCAGTTACAATTGGTGCCTACATACATATAGACGAAAAGATGTTTATGCCTTTGAAATACACCTATAGTTTTGTCATATGATGAATAAGACCATGTCAGAGCCCCTGTTCTTTCCGTCTTCCGCGCTAGTTTACCAGATTTTGTGATGTGCGATGCAGGTAAAGGCCCCTGTTATGGTAAACGCTAGAACTCTTCAGGTTGTGTAACGGTTTTGCTCCGAATTGTGTTTATTGAGTGGTACAATACGGTATTGTCTGTCTCCTGTTCTTTCTTTCTTATTTCGACTTGTTTTTTTTACTTTAAATCTTTAATTTCCGTCGAGTTGAAAGGAAGGTACATAATAAACTGTACCTTGAAGTGGTTGCTCAACTAAGTGCAGTTGCTGGTGGGTTGCTATACGTCGCCTCGCATCGAATGATGCCGGTGTAGCGTGTGCTTCGTTATCGCTTCTGCGTGAAGCATACGTGTCGTGAGCACCAAGCCCGCCGTACCGCTGATCCTTTGTCGCTGACATAGTAGTGACATCCATGAATCATCTCTCTCACATCTATGATCTAGTGTTCACATCCATGAATCCGTTCTGGACTTTAACAAAACATATCTGAAGATTCATCAAAGCGAGAAATTCTTCTCTCCCCTTTACTTTCCCTACACAAGTGGATGCACGAAGAAACAACCCGT
Source organism: Setaria italica (assembly GCF_000263155.2). NCBI lineage: Eukaryota > Viridiplantae > Streptophyta > Magnoliopsida > Poales > Poaceae > Setaria > Setaria italica. Next base: position 6,811,085 of record NC_028452.1, on the reverse strand, counting down.
GCCCTGAAACAAATTCCACTCCTGATACTCGGTCAAGAAAAAAACACGTTCTCGAAAAAACTCGTATAAGAAAAAACAGCAGGTTACCTGTTCGTGGAGAGCCCAGATAGATATTTGTTCGGCTTTTGACGCCGGGGCACACGGCGGGACGGATCGATGATGGTTGTTGGGCCACGGCATGGATGGAGGGCCCGGCTCATTCCTTTCCTTTTCTCCCTCCTCTTTTCCGTTTTGTGCGTGAGCTGTCTGCTCTTCTGAATTGGCTGTCGCCGCTTTGTTAAATGGAGGGGTTCGGCAGTGTCTGGACCAACTGCAATTCACGTTTCCCTTTGCCGATAAGTTTAGTGGGTGTTTTTTTTTTCTTCCTTTAGGGTCTGATTTGATACCGGCGCTAAAGTTGAGCCAGTCGGATGCAGAACCCCTAGGCTAATTCGCGAGATAAATCTATTAAGCCTAATTAATCCATCATTAACAAATGGTTACTATAGCACCACATTGTCAAATCATAGCCTAATTAGGCTTAATAGATTCGTCTCACGAATTAATCTATTAAGGCTCAAGGAGGCTAAACTTTAGCCCTGTCACATCGGATGTTCGGAAACATGAGCTAATTACAAAACTAATAGCAGAACCCCTAGGCTAAATCGCGAGACGAATCTATTAAGCCTAATTAATCCATCATTAGCGAATGGTTAATGTAGCCCTACATTGTCAAACATGGACTAATTAGGCTTAATAGATTCGTCTCGCGATTTAGCTTAGGAGTTGTGCAATTAGTTTTATAATTATTCTATATTTAATACTTCTAATTAGTGTCCAAACATCCGATGTGACAAGAGCTAAAGTTTAGCCCCTGTCTCCCAAACACCCCCTTAGTCTATGGAAGACTAAATTTTAGTTCCTACCCTGTTTGGTTTCATGGACTAAAGTCCATTAATGTTGTTGAACAAAAATGTTTTTCCCCCTAGACCTCCTGTTCATGCGTGCGCCTGCTACCCTCCTGTTCTGGCATGCGCTTGCTACCCCTATTGTGCCACGCTGCTGGCTTGCTTTGTGCGCATGGCACATAATAAAAATTTGTTATAAATTATCCATATATTTGAAACCATCACATCTGTTACCTAACAAACCATTAGCTATCCAATCACGGAATCGATTCATGGGTTTGATCTTCGTCCCTGTGACGTGTATTTGATATATTTCCTTAAGAAGATGATGCTTCAGAGAATGGAACATAGTTTTCATCATTATCAACCAAATCAAAGTCTGCATCCCAAAAAACTCTCTCGAATGAAATTATGAAGTGCCATGCATGCAATAATTATTTGACTTTGCTTTGGCATCGGATAACTTGGTAGATCTAACAAAATCCTTCACTTCATCTTCAAAACTCCAAAAGACCGTCGAATGACATTACGAAGTGAAGAATGTGCATAATTAAATTACTTTTTTTTACCTCTTGGCATTGGGCCTTGTCGATACTCCGGGAGATGATACTTTGTACCATTGTACGGTGCAAGATAACCCGATTGGTTTGGGTACCTTGAGTCGACAACATAGAACTTGCCTACACATTCAAAAAAAATTTATGTTGCAATAATGAAACAAAAGGTAACATAGAACTCATAGAACACGTCAATACCTTGAGGTGGATGTGGAAACTTGTCTCCATACTTCTCAATTGCATCTTTGAACACCCTAGTATCTGAACTGATCCAGGCCATCCCACCACAACAAAAGTAAATCTCATATCAAAGTCACATATGACCATCACATTCTGACTTGTATATCCATGCCTTCCCGTATGTTGTACTACCTTACTAGTTGGTACTACAACAGGGACATGTGTCCCGTCTATTGCTCCGATGAAATTGTCAAAGAACGGAGAGAAGCGAGAAGATTGCAACCTAGGATGCACACTCCTAAATTTAGGGTCTACTGGCCTAATGACATCAGCTGCAAGCTTGCTCACACTATGCAGTACTTTATCAAACTTCCTACATACTATCTCCAGTGACCTAGTGAAACGATCTTCAGCTTGTCTAACAGACTGAGGGGCACCACATATCCATAAAAACAACCCTAAAGCCTCCATAGATGACATCCTCCTTATGGACTTCAATCCATATGACTCAACTAGCAAACTATGAAGCTTCTCAAATACACACCGACTCATCCTAAACATGTTGAAGCAAAAGGTCTTATTTGCTAGTGTTTTCATGACCCATTCGTACCCATTTTTTATTGCTACTTTGTACTTTGATTTGTTCATGTACGTGTCAAAGTGGTATATACCGATAATGGCATTAGCCACAGTAGCAATTCTTCTCCTCTTTTTCTGACACTTCAAGATATATTCTTCTACTTCCTGATCATCATCAGACCCCTGCAATCAGCAGCAAGAAACCATCAGCAGCAGCAGCAATCAGTAGCAGTAGCAGCAAGGTTCATAAGCAGTAGCACATGAAAAGTAGCAGTAGGAAGAAACCATCAACACATGAAAAGTTCAACATAGTAACCATTAGCACATGAAAAGTTCAACACCGTAACCAACAATCAGTAGCAGTAGCAGTAATCAATAGCATTAGCACATGAAAAGTTCCACAACCAAAGGTTCAGTAGCAGTAGCAGTAATCAGTAGCAGTAGCACATGAAAAATTCAATAAACATTTCAGAAGGTTCTTAGCATATGAAAAGTTCAACACACATCATGGAAAGTTAGTGCTTCTTCTTCCTTATTTCTGGCAATTTGCAACTCTGTAACGAGCCCCTGAAACATCTTCAACATTGGACTTTTGTTTTTCCTGGGTGGACTTGTGGCTGTATCTATACTGCTACTTGCCCTCTTGCGGCTGCTAATACTCATTGGGCTGCTCAGAAAGCCTTCTCCATCTGCATCTTCACTTTCCTCATCACCATATACTCCTTCTGAGTCATGAGCTGCTTGACCAGGGATGCAAGAGGTTGATCCATCTACTGTAATCCCATGAAACATCTCAGCTAGTTGCTCGACGTAAGTAGGTACTCCATACTGAAACTTCTTATATTCAGGTTTTTTCTGAAAACACAAACAGACAAACAATGATGAGTTATATAATAAACATGAAGACATTGTGATAACAAGGTTGAAAGATGTGATAATAAGGTTGATGCCGATGTGATAAGTTACCTCTGTCTCTCTTTTCCAGAATGATGCTAATGCTATGATTGTTCCATCAGCTCTTCGGCCTAAAGCAGTATGGTTATTAAGCATAACCGAGAATGTGTATAGAGTCTTGCATTGTGTCCATCTGTTCCTCATTTGTTTGGTAGAATGCTTGAGGCCAGTCCTTATGTAAAAACCTTATCGCATAACATTATAACCTCTACCTGATATTGTACCATTCAAGCAATATCATGCCCTTATTTGTTCAACCACTAGATCACAGAAAATATGTGTGTTTTCCTTGGATCAATTGGCCTTGTCATATTGATTCTATTATAGAAAATATTATCAGCTACAAATAAGGGCATCACAAGAAAATAAGCTACAAATTGACATGAGCTACCAATTGGCATGACCTACCAATAAGCTACAAATTCACTGGACATCAGCTACCAGGATATGAGCTACTGGAAATTGATATCACAAATTCACAGGAATTCCGCTACCAGGACTTACAGACTGAGGAGCTTGGATCTTACCGACTGGGAATGGGCTTCAGAGCCATCGTCTTCTTCGTCCTCGATGGCGCCAAGTTGCTCTGGAGGAATGAATGTGTGGCCGGCAACAGAGGATCCACGGCCTCCGTGGTGTATCATCGATACCCCACGGCTTCCCCCTCTGCCTCCGCGGGTAGACACAGCTCCCCCACAGCCTCCTACTCTGCTCTGGATCTCGCTCTAGTGTTCGTGGACCTCGAGCGGTGACCTCCACGACCTCCCGCTCTGCCTCCAGGGGCAATGGGAGGTAGCCCTTGGTCGCCAGCATCATCATCCGCCTGGAGGTACTCCTAGTAGGAGCCAAGGTTGGGGAAGCCGTCGGCTTGGGAATTGAGGTCGAGGTGCTCCATGCGCATCCCGGGAGCGGAGAGGGTAGAGGCCGCCGACGGGGTGAAGGGGCCGAAGTCATCTTCGTCGCTAGCGTCCGGGGAAGCATGGAAGCTGCGGGTAGCCGTGGATGAAGAACCCACCTGAGAGAAGAAGTCCCGGTACTGGTCCATGGTGGATGCGATGGTGGGGAGAACCGGGTGCAGCGGCGTGGGGAGGAGCGGGGGCAGTGAATCCGGCGTGGGGAGGACTGTTGGCGGTGGCGGCGGCCGGAGCGGGGCGGTGGCGAGAGCGGGAAGGGGAGCGAGCGGCGGGAGCGACTGAAGCGGGGAGGGGAGTGAGCGGCGGCACTTCTGGAGGAAGAGAGCAACTAGTGGCGGGGAGGGGTAGGGTGCGGGACAGGTGGGACAGGAAGTAACGAGGGATAGGGGTGTCCCCAAGGCCCTTTAGTCCACCCCATTTGGACTAGAGGACTAAACACTTTAGTTCACCTGTTTGGCACTTTAGGAACTAAAAGTGGCTAAAATAGGTGGACTAAACTTTAGTCCATGGTAACCAAACAAGTGACCCCTCAAGTAGTCAAGTGTGGCTAGGACCTATGTGTAGTAGCCATGTCTGCGTTTGGCCACGATGCACTGTCGTTTTGGTAAACTTTTGATGCACTGTCGTTTTAGCTAAGTGCAGTAGGGGCTAACGTCTCCTCTCTCTTTTTTTTCTCCTTTTTATTTTTAAACAAGAAAAGGGTAACGACTTATCATTCATTAAGATGAAGTTAAAGATTTATGATGCTTAACTTGCGTGAGCAATTTGGCTCATTCATGTGATTAAGGGGGTGTTTGAATCCTAGAGCTAAAGTTTAGTCCATGTCATATCGAATATTCGGAGGCTAATTAGTAGGACTAAATATGAGTTAATTATAAAACTAATTACACAGATGGAGGCAAAACGGCGAGATGAATCTATTAAGTTTAATTAATCCATCATTAGCAAATGGTTACGGTAGCTGCACATTGTTAAATCATGAACTAATTAGGTTTAATAGATTCGTCTCGTCGTTTAGCCTCCATCTGTGCAATGGGTTTTGTAAATAGTCTATATTTAATACTTCTAATTAGTATCTAAACATTCGATGTGATAGAGGCTAAAGTTTAGCTCTGGTAACCAAACAACCCCTAACTCACCACCTAATTTAGAGGGGGGCTTATTCGACTTCCAATAAGCTCATGACTTGTTAGAAGCGCCGAAGCTAACATGTGGAACCGTGCTCGTGAGAGGTGCCGAAATTCATAATTTTCCATTTTCCCCCAATGTGATAACAACCCTTTTAATTCTGAAGTCAACTATCTCAAACTTTTAATGCAAATAGAGTTTAAATATTTGAACATAACACGAGTAGATTTGTGTCAAAAAGTAGGTTTTAAGTATCTTTCTCCATTTTTTTACGAATCACACGGTACAGACGTAGACTTTCACATACACGCACGCATATCACCCCTACGAACACACGCACGGAACTCTATTCCTATGAGCAAATTCTTAAAATTGACGAAGTCACCACTGGCATCTCGTTATTAATGGGCATGTCACCTACCACTGAAAGAATAGCACTGGTTAAATCATGGAATAAATTTAGAAAAATGCAAACACTGATGCTGAGTCGAGGATTCAAACTTGGGTAGGCAGGTTCCACCATAAGAAATCTTACCAGCTGAACTACGCTCAGTTCACGATCCCAAGTTATGTCTTTATATTTCATATAACTTTGATCTTTTTCTTTATATTTTAACATTGTTTTAGTTCGATGGCTAATTCAATGATATTGTTTCTATGACACGCTATGCTCCAAGGCATGGTTCGATTAAAAGATCTGGTTCCAAGTAATAGCCTATTCATAATTCAGATAATACTGTAGACTCTTACTATTAATTACACTTTGAATCTGGTAGATTCTTGGTTATGTTGGTTCAACGTTAGTATTACTATAAATATATGCCTCACCAGTGTGGCCTTGCAATTTCCCCGTAAGATCTCAAATTTAAAGGATCAAAAGAAACTGTTTCTACCGTCAGTATTGTCATCAAAAGCTCGTAAAGCCATAGTAACCTCGGACCGCATTCCAACGGTCGACACATCACGCTCCATCTAAACCGACGGCTGAGATGCATGGAGCCACCCTCTTCGTCTTCCGTACGCCCGCCCGACACCCAAGCTGTAAGCTCGAGCTCCCCACTGCGAATCGGCCCAAAACTCCAAAAGCTCTGCGCTTTCTGCCCCCTCTTCTCCCCGAGATCCCATCCATGGCGGCCGCCGCGCCTCGCCTCCGGATCTGAGCCTGTCTAGCTTCCGCGGGATCCTCTTCTGACGCTTCCGCTCCGCTGTCCGACCGCTGCACGGTTCTTTGCCGTCCAAGATTCGCAGCTCAGTTTCTTGGGGTCGGTAGTGGGTGGTCGGTTGTTGTCCGTGGCTTGGCCATGGAGTGTTGAAACGGGTCTTTGATGCAAGCAGTGGGCGCCCGCGCTCTGCTGCCGCCGCCGCCATGTGGAAGCAGTTTCTTGGCAAGATCTCGCGGAAGTCTCCCAAATCCGGCAGCGGCTCGCCGCCGCAGAAGTTCCCGCCGTCGCGTGTAGCCAATGGGGCTGAAGCGGAGCTGAGAGCGTCGCCTCCGCCGCAGGCGTCAGCCGTCGCCGCGGCGCCTGGGGCGGAGACCAGGGAGGACGTGTTCCTCCGCAAGCTCAACGTCTGCTGCGTGGTGTTCGACTTCGCCGCCGAGCGGGGGAGGGATTCGCCGGAGTTGGAGAGGAAGCGGCTGGTGCTCTTGTCCCTCGTCGACTGCGTCTCCGCGGCCGAGGAGCCCCTCACGGAGGCGATGATCTCGGCCTGCGTCCGAATGTTCGCCATCAACCTCTTCAGGGTCTTCCCGCCCAAGCTCCGCTCCTGCGGCGCCACTGATGAGGACGAGCCATTCTTTGACCCCTCCTGGTACCACCTGCAGGTCGTGTATGAGCTGTTGCTCCGGTTTGTGATGTCGCCTGTTGTCGATGTGAAGGTTGCTAGGAAGTACATGGACAATTCATTCATCTCTAGGCTTCTGGACCTGTTCGATTCTGATGACCCTAGGGAGAGGGAATGCTTGAAGACGGTTTTGCATAGGATATATGGAAAGTTCATGGGCAATCGACCATTTATCCGCAAGGCGGTGAGCAACATCTTTTATAGGTTTGTGTTTGAGACGGATCATCACAATGGGATTGCTGAGCTGTTGGAGGTGTTTGGGAGCGTGATTAGTGGTTTTGCAAAGCCTCTGAAGGAGGAGCATAAGTTGTTTCTGTGGAAGGCGTTGATTCCACTTCACAAGCCGAAGACAGTTGGAGTGTATTTGCCACAGTTGACATACTGCATTACACAGTTTATTGAGAAGGAACCGAAGCTCACAGGGACTGTTATCAGAGGCCTCCTGAAGTACTGGCCGGTGACGAACAGTCAGAAGGAGATGATGTTCTTGGGTGAGTTGGAGGAGGTGCTGGAGTTGACAGAAACGGCTGACTTCCAGAAGTGTGTGGTTCCCTTGTTTCGCAGGATTGCGCAATGCCTGAATAGCTCTCATTTTCAGGTGAATCTTCTTTGAATTGATTTGAAAAACTGCTTATCGTTTGTATAAGTTTATTTAATGTATCGTGTTGACAAGTATGGCCACAAGTGCTAGCCTTAGGTAGAACACACATAGCTAAAGGGTTTGTCGCATGTCCATCTGTTTTTTCTCTCGAAGACTACGGATACCTTAATAGTTATAAGAAACTAGTTGCTAAGGGGTTGTCACATGCCCATATTTTTTTGTGTGGAAGTCTAGAAATACATTCGCAGTTAGATTTAAACAAAATTTTGCCTCATATTTTCCCCCCATTTCCATGTGTGAGTATGGACAATGGAAGTATCTTATCAAGAAACAAAAAGGTCACATGGCTGTGCTTGAATTAGCTCTTTAGAATTAATGAAGCATGACACTGTGGTAAGGAAAACTCATTGTCATTTTAATCCATGAGCCTAAATTATGTCCGCCCCACTTTATACTAAACTTGTTATTTTGTTTTGAATTTCTACCATTTGGCTGCAGTAAGATACAGTACTAAAAAAAGCACTAGCGCTTAACTTGCAAAGAAAAAGGGTACATGATAGCATCATAGCAGTTTGAACCCATATTGGAATACAACATATATATATATATATATATATATATATATATATATATATATATATATATATTTTGGACCTGCAGGATAATTTTCTTCCTGTGCGCTAGAGTGATCAAGAGAACTTTTATGAGAAGGAAAGATATTATGATCTAACATGTAAGATGAGCATTTCAGGGCCTTTTTCCTTTATAATTTTTCTGGCCTGGAAGTGCAGGTTAAGATTGTTTATAGGAAATGGATTTTTCTATTTTGTTCATGAGAAAATCCATGCTGTATGTTGCTACAAGATACTGGGTACACAAACAAATGCAAATAATCCCAAATCAAATTCCCAGAAAGTTTGATCTACGCACACAATTTTGTTTCTCTGCTAGCCATCCATGGAGAAGTCCTTTCCATGTGCATGGTGTGCTTTGTACAGCATGACATCTTTAAGCACTATGCAACAATATACTTAAAAATGTTCTTTCTTTGTCTGTAACAGGTTGCTGAAAGGGCCTTATTCCTGTGGAATAATGAACATTTGTTTGACCTGATTTCCCAAAACCGCCAAGTTATCCTGCCAATAATATATCCTGCTCTGGAAAGGAATGCTCGTTGGCACTGGAATCAGTCGGTTCTAAATGTAACAATGAATGTGAGGAAAATGTTCTTCGAAATGGATGAGAGATTGCTGCTAGCTTGTCAGACCAATTTCCAAGAGGAGGAAAAGAAGCGAGCTGCATCTGAGGAACGAAGAAGGCTTGTATGGGAGCACCTAGAGAGGAATGCTGCATTTCATCCAGTAACCGGAGACATTGGCTTTGCAGTTCCTCCTACATCTGCTCCTCTGGTGGCTCCCACTATGACATGATTAATCATGGGTTCAGATGTATTTCATTATGCTTGATTGTTAGCTAGCTATGGGTGTTTGGTGTTGCACAAGGAATTTTGTTGCCTTTGTAAGCGCCTTGTGCCAAAGTCTGTAATTAATAGTTGCTGGTTTGACAACGATACTTGATTCTTTGGTGTACTCTCAAGTTATGGACATATCTGTCTGTCTCAAGATAATGTCCAGTTCTACTTGACTGGAGCGGTGAGAAAGTGATTTATTTCCTTGGAAATTTTCGGGTGGATCTGAATAGCTAATGGCATGTTGATGTGGATGTCTTCTTTATATCTTGGATTCTGATGGATCTACGTAAATGTTACAGTTGATGGAAGACCATGCAATGAGGTAAGTTCATAGGACTCAAACTCAACTGCATCATCTCTGTTTCTACTTAGCAAGGCAAAATCTGAAATGCATCAGAAATCTGGATTTGGGTACAATAGTTCATAGATGTTTGTGGCATTGTAAATCCAGTCAATTCATGACATGAACTCCTCTGTCTAATTGATATTTTCAGTGCTTTGCCCCAATGCCCCCGGCTTCTTATGCTAGGCAATTGCTATGTTATTTCTATATACAGTACATTAAACAAAGATAAAAGGAATCGCCATGGTGAATGGCAGACCTGGATTTTGCCATACTAGATTTGGGGCCTACCAAACTAGTCTAAGAAAACATTAATGCTCAAATTACGGCCTTTCCACTTCCCACTTGTTTTTTCATGAAAAATAAAAAAAAACTCTTGATGTAATTCCAGGTTCATACTGATTAGCTCACCCTGTCACCAATAATATAAACTCTTTGGTTTAAGATTCATGAACTTTTCCAGAAGACGTGTACTGAAGCAGATCGTTCCCCTTCTTAATCAGCACGAGTTTTCTCCCTCTTTTGTGATTGCGGATCAATGGATGTGGCACTTGTAAATGATGACAATTGGACCAGATAACAAGCATGGTCCCCTCATGTAACCATCTATCCGTGAATGCGAGTGGGGCCTAACTTCCAAAAAAATAATTCATAGAATCATTTTCCATCAAGCTATGAGCCAGATGGATAATCCTGAGGAAAAAGCTGTTTCTCCTTGCATCATAATTGATTTATCTCCATCAAATTCCGATGTGACCTGTCTGGCTATCAACTGATGTAATTATTCCTACAGGGTTTGATTTGGAATTCTAGGATTACTAGTTACTACTTGAATTCAAGTATTTGCAATCCTAAACAAGGTAAATTACAAGCATATAAAAGACTGAAATTCTGAATCCCGACATAAGTATAGTGCTTACAGTAGATAAAATATCAGTGGTACTTTTGATATTCTACAAACAATCACAAATCGTATGTAATTTTTTTTCTTATAGAAATAACAAAGGCAATTTGATTACTATAAGAGATTAGCACAATACTGGTTTTGTGGTTTTAAGTTTTCCTTATCATACAGGGCACTGGAAAGGTGCCTGGAGCTGCCGACACATTGCAAGTTGGAAATGCCTATAAAGAAGGCTTCATATCCACACATGACTAACAGACCCTCCATACAGCTCCCTGCTTTGTTCAGAGCCCCTTTCCTTTACTCCTTGCATTCTGGAGATACTTGAACAGCGAGCTCCATATAGAAAACAAGATGTACAACCCTCCAAGTGCTCAGGACATGTCCTACTACGATCATGTTCAGAAGCGGCATGAGGAGAAGGGCTGCCTATATGCATGGTAATTGGTGACCTTCATTTCTGTTGTTCTCGATTATGCATACCATCTCTCTATGTTTTCTTTTCTGCTTTTGTTAACACAATTGCCATGATATCCATGATGAAACCCCATGGAACTCTTGAAGTTGTCTTGACTCGTTTTTAAAATAGGAAGAACCTTGTCATAAGGATTTACAAGGTCACCAGAGTAAATTTTCAGAATTATGGTCCTTTCCTCGTGTTAGTTGATAAACAACATGGGAGAAATAATTCAAAAGTAAGTGGATTCAACCAATTGCAATTAGTTTATCTGAATATTATAAACAATATCTCTATGTCACAAGAGCAGCCTACCCTGCACAAGAATACATCTCGGAAGATCAAACTAGGAAGTTGTATGTAGTTTACACCTTATACTCTGCATAGCTTAGGTATCTGCCTGAGAAGCTAGTTAAGTTTTTCAAAAGAGAAACATGTATGGTTTGAGGATTGAGCAAAACATTAAGACATCCCTTACAAAGACACAGATCCGGTGCAGGACTACACGCAACTGGGAGTCTGGGACAGCTGATTTCTCAGATGAACGGGGAGTACTACAGTAGTGAAACTGTGCGACCCTTACAAAAACCTGGTGTGGAAGGACTGTTCTGTTAACAAAGATCTCTTCAAAACTTCTTTCAAAGCTAGGGAGGAACTTAGCTCAGTTCATCGAATTCTCTTTATGTGATTCTTAAAACAAAAATATCTGACTCCAATTAGGTTCTATGCTTCTTTCCGATCATGAGATGCTAGCTTTCCTCTTCTTCAAAGTCTTTATTCGACAGGTCGATTAATCCTTTTTTTCTGTGAGCATCTGGCCTAGCCTATCATGATCATGCACTGAACAGAAAAAGGGTCCATCGGCTATCATTGTCAAGGTCCCTACTAGGTTACAAATGGATGGTAGAGAGATCCACCGTGCAAGCTGCCCCAACACTGTAGTGCATTTGGCTCAAGTGGTCAGATGGGAAATGGCAATTTGGTGGTTGCTGGTCATTTTCATGTGATAATGCGTACACCTAGATGTGATGTTGTCCTCTTCACACCACTTCTATTGGGCCACATTATCCTCTCAAATGAAATATGAAAAACGGTTGTTAAGTGTTTCAGTTTCAGTAGAGCTAATGCTTTAAATCCTGAATCAAACTGTGAATAAGTTCTTCGGTAATTAATTCTGGTTACATATTGATTTTCTATCACAATCACAACGGGGGCTTGTTCTTGTTTTCAGCCTGTTCGCTGCGTGCTGCTGCTTCTGTTGCTACGAGACCTGCGAGTGCTGCCTCGAGACCATCTGCTGCTGCTGCTAGTCCAGCTCGAGGACATCCATCATGGAGATGTGGCCAAGCGGGACATTCAGCGCTGTCCCATATATGGGCCATGGCTCTCAATAAAATGCTGTACTTGTGCAAGTATGTTAAAAACGTATTACTGTCTGTATGTAGTGTTGGTGTCTCTGCATATTTGTGTTGAAAATGTGTTGTAAAATACTGTAAATCTGTTGTATCTTGGTCAGACGAATGCATCATTGTATATTTGTATCCACAAAAAAAAAAGATGAATGCATCATTGTGATCCCCCTGTATCAAAATGAAATTGCCGCAGTCTTCTAAGTCAGAAAGATACATATTTAGCTATATTTGGGCCTTCTTTTAGGATGAAACCACAATAAGGAGAAAAAAATAACATGGGTTCTGATCGGATGCGGGAAAAATCACATGAAGAGAATGGTAAAGGCAAGTTTTTTGTTTAGATAGAATATATTATGTTGATATTCCCTCGAAATTCTTACGCATCAAATCGTTCCATGAGACCTTCATTCATGAGTCAATTTCTTGAAAATATATTTTTCTACCGTGGAAAAGGTTTTAAGAAATTTCTCTCAAATGACATCATGTTCCATATGAATTCCTTCTCTGGCCCACAGAAAAAGAGGCTCTTGGGCTAGCCCATAGAGACGAGCACATTAACTTATCTCATTCTGGCCCACACGGAATGCTATTATTAGTAGTTTCGATTTAGTAAAACAAAGGAAACATCGCTCGGCCAAAATCTTTCTCTCGTTTTCTTTTGCCACCAATCACTCACTTTTTCAATGTCTGTGACACATTCAATTTGTGATTCATCTTTTGTTTGAGTTGTCATTTTGTACTGTTTTATTGGGCCGAAAGCCCTATGTTATTTTAGTCAGCACAAACATTAAGCCCATGCCGTTCCATCTCAGGGTGCGTTTGGCAGAACTCCCAGAAGTGATTCTCTGCTGAATCCAGTAGGAGTCCTGCCAAATAGTTTTTTAGAGAGAAGTGATTCACTGTGATTATTTGAAAAGAATTAAGAGGTTTGGAGCTGAAAAAAAGTAGATTCTCCTGATTTTGTGAAGTAATTCTCCATCCTAATTTTAAGAGTTTATGCTACAGAATCAAAGGAAATCACTTCTCTTAGAGAATCAGCTCCTATGAAAAATCAGAATCAGATGGAGCTCTGCCAAATACATCTTATTCTCGGCCAAAGCACCAAGGTGATGCTGTGTTGCCAAGTTTATGCATCGGTCCTATTGCACCGATAAACTGTGAGTTATAGTTTTAAGGTTTTTCTAGGATTTTTTTTTCTGAAAAATCAACATTAACTTTTAAAAGATGAGTTTAGCTTTCTAAGTAAAAAAACTATGAAAAACTCAAAATTGAGCTTTACAATTTTTCATATAGACTTAGTTTTTTGAGCTTCTAGTTTTTCGAAAACTGCACGAAAATTTTATTTCTAGTTTTTCACGTTGAGAATATGACTGGAAGCGAGAAGAGGTGGATAAGATTTCTGGTTTCGCACATTGGACGATCTGACGGTAAAATGGATTAATTTATCAAAGAAAAGGCTAAGGAGGAGAAACCCAACACTCCACGCCACGCTCTTCACCTCTTTTCGTGCACTCACTTGACCACTCCCTGGTTTTCATCAAAAAGCTGAAACTGCTTCTCATCACAAATTAAAGTTTGAAACTGAAACCAGCCAGCCAGCGCCCCAAACAAAAGTGTCACCCGTTTTTGTCTCTCTTGCATGCCACGAGCGTGCTGCACGCTTGCCTTGCACAAGTGTTGCTTTGCTCGGAGTGGATAATCGAACACTCTCTGGCATATTGCTACAGTAGTGTTGGTGCGACAACCTTCGTGCCGATCGATCCAGTTCTCGCATTGCAACAAGCCGCGCGCGCCGCCGACCATGCTGTCGCCGATGACGACCTCGCCGGCCGCCGCCGCCGCCACTCCCTGCTTCGAACTCCGGTCCGCGGAGCGCGTGCCGGAGACGCACGCGTGGCCGGGGATCGACGACCACCCGACGGTGAAGGCGGCGGCGGGGGGTGACGCGGTGCCGGTGGTGGACCTGGGCGGCGACCCGGACGTGGCGCGGGCGGCGGCGGGGCGCGCCGCCGAGGAGTGGGGCGCGTTCCTGCTCGTCGGCCACGGCGTGGCCGCGGGAGTGGCGGCGCGCGTGGAGGAGCAGGTCGCGCGCCTGTTCGCGCTCCCGGCGGCGGAGAAGGCCCGCGCGGGGCGCCGCCCTGGGGAGTTCAACGGCTACGGTAGGGCGCCCCGGCTCAACTTCTCCAATCACATGTGGTCCGAGGGGTACACGTTCCCGGCGGCCGCCGTCCGCGCCGAGTTCCGCCGCGTCTGGCCCGACGCCGGCGACGACTACCTCCGCTTCTGGTACGTCACGTGCTTTCTGCATTGCGATGTCACGCTCCGCGTACGCTTGCTGACGTGTGGGCCCGCGTTGACCGCACGCGACCAGCGACGTGATGGAGGAGCACCACGCGGAGATGAGGGCTCTCGGCGTCAGGCTGCTCGACATGCTCTTCGGGGCGCTCGGGCTCACCGACGCCCAGATCGCCGCCGGCGAGACGGAGCGGGAGATTCGCGAGACCTTGACGGCGACGACGCACCTTAACATGTACGTCAAAACCTCTATGACCAACCTTTTTCTTGTCGTACGTACGTGCTCCGGCTCTGACGATGTCAGTGTGTCCGTGCACGGGCTGCAGGTACCCCAGGTGTCCGCAGCCGGAGCGCGCGATCGGGATGGCGGCGCACACGGACTCGGGCTTCATCACGATCATCTTGCAGAGCCCCGTGCCGGGGCTGCAGCTGCTCCGCCGGCAGCCCGACCGGTGGGTGACGGTGCCGGCGCCGCCGGGCGCGCTGGTGGTCGTGCTCGGCGACCTCTTCCAGGTGCTCACCAACGGCCGCTTCCGCAGCGCGCTCCACCGCGCCGTCGTCAACCGGGAGCGCGACCGGATCTCCGTGCCCTACTTCCTCGGCCCGCCGGCCGACATGAAGGTGGCGCCGCTCGCGGCCGCCGTGCCGCCGGGGACGAAGGCTGCGTTCCGAGGCGTGACGTGGCGGGAGTACCTGGAGATCAGGGAGAAGCAGGCGATCAGCGTGGACGCATCGGTGATGAAGATGCTGCAGGTGGCGGAGGAAGAAGAAGAGGGTGGAGTGCCTCCTAATAACTAGCTTGAACTCCCTCAAAAATAAAAATAGCTAGCTTCAATAGAGAATGTGAGAATAATGTATAGGAGCTCGAAAATTTCAAAGTTGGAACCTTAAAGGTTAATGTGCAGTATGAATGAAATGAAATCGTGGGTTGGAATAGCGAAGGAAAATTAGTTTAGTGGTTAGAGCACCTGAGTAACATTTAGCAGATTCAAAATTATATAAAAAAAATGGCCGTTCGCATCCCCTGCGTGCTCCGGTTAGCCCGGCGTCTGTCGACGGCATGCACGAGATGTGGCCGCGCCTCTACATCCATCTATCTAACCAGCAACGCTGTTGCCACTTCTCCGTGTCGGGCCCTGAGATGTGGCCACGAGCGCAGGAGCGTCCGCAGGCCCGCGGCGTGAGCCCCTGCACGATGGCCAAGTCGTCCCCTGGATGAACAATCGCGGCGATCGACGAGCTCCTCTTCACCAGGAACAATTCTTCCTTTCCTGTCTCCTCATACCACTCTTTCATGTAATCAGCATGATTTCTCTGATGTAAGGGTATGAACAGTCCGTGGTAAAAAATAACGGCCTCCACGTTCAATATATAAATGAGTCTCCGTTAGCTGAAAAAACGGACACCATCAACTGAGAAGCTATTCTGTCTAGGAGATGCAAGTTGCTGTCTCATGGTGGTCATTGTGGGAGCAAACAAAAATTATCCCAGAAAAAAAAAGTTATCCTACCTCTATCATGAGAAACTGTTGATAATCAAAATGGTTAACAGCTTGCCCGACCAAACTAAAATGGGTCATGCACTCATTTACTCATTTTTTTTCTATCAATTCTTTTGCCAGTTAAACAATCAGTTTAAAACTACTACTTTTGTGAGCTGATCTCCTTCCAAGAAACAACAATTTGAAGCACAAAGGAGATTGAGTTGTCAAGTCAATTGTGAAGAAAAAGCTGAAGTATAGTGAAATTGGTAAACAACTTGATTGATCAAACTAAATGTGGCGGATCCACCTCGGATTAGCCTAATTAAGGCACCGTTAAGTCGCCTAACATACGATACTCGGCCTTAATCATGCTAACTCGAGATGCCGTCGGATTTCATCCGATTTAACCACTTTAACAGGATCGAGTTTAGCAAAACCCACACGAAGGTGAACGGTTCCAGAGAATACAACAGGTCCAGCAGTAGATTACAAGTTGTTACACACTTAGTAAAAATCAGAGTTTTAGCAAGGTTCAAAGGAAAACAACAGAAGGTAAAAGAGCGGAAGCTAAACGCAGGGGTCGGACGTCCTTGGTGAGGCCAGCAAAGACGTCAGTGATCCCTCTCCTCGCCGTCCGAGGAGAGATCCCACTCGACCGTCCAACCCGGAGGGAGTTGGGGCAGCCAAGTGCCAACAGAAGAAGACTCGGGAGCAGCGACTTCACCTGAAAAAGAAAAGCCACAACAAGGCTGAGCTACTAAGCTCAACAAGACTTAACCGACATGGAGTAAACTTACTCCACCACTCCTAGACATGCAAGGCTCTTTGGCTGAGGGGTTTGTTTGCCAAAAGCACTATGTGGATCCTTATTTTCAAGGTTTTAGCTCATATTCCAAGTTCATTATCCGGTCTAAGTTAGAAACTTACTCTAAGCAAACATAGAACCAACCAAAGGGTATATAAACATCATCAAGACCATGTCATCATCATCAGATTTCATTATTACTCAGGGTAGCATAGCGATCAAGCAGTCTCAAACTGTGAGAGGCAGACGAATCGATTCGAGTTCTTTAACCATGCATGGTGAACCTAACCTCACGACATCCGCGCACCACCGAGGGTCGCTTCCTGTGTCGGCCTTCCCCATCAATTCCCTAACCCGTGTCGGGCCCATTTCCTTTGGTGCAATGTTCCACAGACCCGGCCTCTGCCGTTCTGTGACCACGCTTGCCACCACGTGCGGCCGCAGGGGAAACTCCGTTCCAAGGACAATGGGGCGACCGCTCACGTCTAGGTTCAATCCGGTACTAGGCTTCCTCATCCCATACTGAGTATGAGGTTAGTACTATCAAACACTTGATCACGAACACCACCACTGAGCCTTAGCAAGTTCCATAGACAGACGGGGCGATCAGCCGACCACCAAAGAGTTAACCAAAACCCTGCCCCGTCCATCGTCCTTATAGTTGTAACAGAAGAGAAACAACCAACTCCTATAACTCGCGAGTGACAGGAGATCACTTGACTTTTACCGAGTCCTATTTTAAGCATTGCCACTACTCGAATCCGACAGACTAGTGTTCAGATCAAGAAATCTAAGTCATGCATCTATGGTTGCAAACAACTCCTATACGTAAATGCACAAACAAGATGAAGAAGGCATGCGCAAGTTTGGGAAAAACTGGGTTCATGCTTCGGGGCTTGCCTTCAAGCGAGGAACTGCTGGGGCGGCTTCGGCTTCTGGAAGCGGGAGCTCGGCTATAGCTTCGTCTTCTGGCGCCGGGTACAACTCGTAGACGTCATCGGCGAGATGTAACTCTACACGAATGCAATGCAGGGGGTTAGCTTTAGCACTTAGACGGTTATTTCAACAGTAACACTTGCAAGTTTTAGCTCGGACACCGGTAGCAAGGCTACAGAAAAGGTGGGGAAGTTCACTGGAGTTGGTGGAGAGCAAGGTAAAAGGATCGGATGGAAAGAGACTTATGATCTGACCCTTAGGCTAGAGGGATAGCTGTGCTGGGGGTCCTCAGACTTGGCGCAGAGAAGTCCCTGATTTTTATACATATACCCTCGGGTCAAAGAAAAGGACACAGCCGAGCCCTCGGGCGAGGCGGAGAAAGGGTCGGCGAAACAGACAGGGTCGGGCGAGACGGAGAAGGGGTCGGGCGGACAGAAGGGGTCGGACGAGGCGGAAAAGGGTCGGACGGACAAACAGGGTCGGGCGAGGCGGAAAAGGGGTCGGCAGCTTACCTTCGGTTTACAGGTGAAGCTTAGGGTCGGGAAGGAGCAGACTTGGACGGAAGGATGGAAGCACTAGGACTTGGGCAACGGCGATGCCCGGCGGCGCTCCGGCGGCGGCGGTGCTTCTTGTGGACCACAAGCAAGCTCTAGCACAGCGCGGAGGAGCAAGCGGCTGGGTGGATTGGGGAAAACGGTGTTGAGCGGAGAGGAGAGTTCCTCAGGGACTTGGGCGGTAGCGCTTTGAGCACGAAGTAGGGGAACAAGGCGGGAGGGCAGCGATGGCGAAGGGGACTCCGGTGGGACTCTGGCATTCCCTTTTATAGCTGCGCGGGAAGAGAGAGAGCTGGAGCAGCACGAAGACCGGGAAGGAAACAATGGAGTGCGCTACCATGGCGACGATTGAGCAACGAGGGCGGTGGAACAGGACTTCGGGGACGACACCGTCGGTCATTGGGCACCAGAGACAGGGCGGCGCAGGCGCGGTTTTGCCGGTGGTTGAGATTTGGCGGAGGCGGGTGTCGTCGTGCGGCGGATCTGATGGATGTGACCAGGGGAACGGCGCTAGAAGCGAGGGCGCACAGGTGAGAAGACAGGCGGGCTACGGTCGCGCGGGCGAGCGCGAAGCAACAGACTGTCGGGGCGCAGCTCTGACAAGGCGGGAAAGGAACTGTCGCGGCCGGGGTCGGGATTGGTGACGGAGGAATCGTCGCGTAGCGCAGTCCGGGACGGCGCGACTGTGGAGGGGCGGCGGAAAAACCGGGAGGCCTCGGGCCTTGCAGCCGGGGGTCCGGCGAGGTGATGATGGGCGCGAGCTGCGAGGCGCTGCAGAAAGGGTTGCAGAGGGCTTCCACTGCGATTGGGGAAGAGGGCGCGGGAATCCATCCGGTCGCGGCCGGCGACGGGGCGGAGCGGCGGGGGTCGGAGAAAACGAGCCACGTGGCGGAGAAGCTCTGAAACGGGCATGCTACTCGAGTGCGTCTGTCTCGGGAGATCTGGGGTAAAGATTTTGCGGTCCACCGGTCAGTCTCGGTTGGCCCACTGCTCAGATTGAAAGGAGACACTGGGGAGACTTAGAAGGAACCGGTGGGTTGGGTTGGGGTCGGCAGGGTCGGAACTGGGGCTGGAGGTTGAGCACTTAAACTTCGGGGAAACTGAGACAGGGGGATTAGGGACTCGGATTAAGATTAACTTGAAAGATTTGGGATCGGTCGTCACACTAAATCGATGGATCGACGAAATGTAATGAGCTGACTCCCATGCTGTCGTAAATAGCAGATGCACTCACTACTCATTTTCTCTACCAATTCTGTTTCCACAAAAGTATTATAATAATACTCTATTTTCCAGCATGCTTGACCTTGTTAACGCAGTTACCCAAGCACACCTCAGCTCCTGAAAACTTGCAGCACATGACATGATGTATTTTCAAAATGAATCTATAATTATGAGCCAGTTGCTAATAGCTGAAATTATGCACCACCTGTAAATTATGAAATTATATTATCAAATTATCATCATTCCAATCTCCACATTTCTGTCCATATGAATTTGTATGGTACGTGCATTTCAAAAGCATGATGTGTGTTTACTCAGACTTTGAATTTGTTCCAAGACTACTTTGTGATATTGGAGCTGCCCAAGATTTATTGCAAGTCCGAGAGCTTGACAAGGGGCTCAAATAGATCAAGAAAGCCACGCCTATGTTTCTAGTTTTCCCTACTAATCTCGGTCAAAAAATATTGTAGGCTTCTAGTTCCTCAATATATTAGCCTAAACTTTTGCGAGGGAATGCTGCTTTAGATAGCAGAGCGATTCATAGTTTTGAGTTCTCGTGGTACCTAAACATTAGGGCAAGATTTACTTTTAGTCCATTCCATTAGGATTTGGGATTTTGAGAGGAACATTAATTTGAGCCACTGAATTCGTATATATGTGGACATTAGTCATTGGTTGTCTGATTGATGTCGATCGAATAACACATCATAATAAGAGGTACAATATTGTTAGACGGCCGAAATCATTTTTTTTAATCAATCAAGATATGTCACTCGTCATATGAGATATGACCCTCAAACGGCCAGAACCTCATATGATCATCTTCTACTTCCCACATCTTCTTTCACTGTGTCTTACCTTTCACAGTTTCACTCTTAAACATCTCACTCTTTCCTCGTTCCTCCATGCCACCATCTCGAACTATCTTTGGCGGCATCCCTTGGATCTACACTCACATGGATTGTCACCGTACTAATAAGAGCATGATTAATAATTTAGCCTCCCGCTGGTTTTATGCTAGCGCCACATCAACTACAAAGCCCACTCGTATAATAGTTTGATGTTGATATATGCTACACTATTAATCGATCAGCTAGTTGGAAGTTTGCAGGCTGCTTCTCTTCTCTCATCATAAAACTCGGCCTACGAGCGTTAGTGAAAGAAGAAGGTCTCTCACGTGGATCGAGAAAATTCTCGAATTTCTATCCCACCCTTACACAGGGAACCTTAACCTATAAGAGTTAGGTCGGCTCTTAACCATGTGCTTTGGCGTGGGACAAACAAGGGGATCTTTTAACCCCAGCCTAAAATTCACCCTGAGGAGGTGCTTCTAGAGCCCTCTGACCAACTCAGCTAGAGGGCCGTTCGCTCTCTTCTCTCATCTTTCCCCCGTCTATTTGCCAATCATATGTGTATTTACAATTGAAAAGGAAAAACGGACAAGAGAAGAGCACACCGGCGAGGTTTGATGCTGCCATGTCTCTCTTCGCCAATCCACACAGAAATATACTTTACTTCAAACACAAAGAAACATGCAGTAACCAATTACTAGTAGTGTACCAATGCGGGACAGGCATCATGCGGACATGCACAGGCTCTACTTCCCTCGATCGGCGATTTGAAGGAACACACACATGAGCAAATGAAAACGAATATGAAAAATATAGCACGATTTCACTTGATTTTCAAAGACCGGCACGTCGATGTTGGCTAGCCGCGCCGCCGCCGTGCCTTCAGGAGTGCGACCTGCGCCACCTCGCCACCGTCGGCGGCGTGCCCCTGGCCGGCGTCGTCGCGTGGCGTCCCTGCTTCCTCCCGCCGAGCGGCGTCCTGTCCACGCCGCTGTCGGAGTCGTCCACCCTCGACGCGCCCGCGCCGCCGCGGAACAGGAGCGCGGCGCCCCAGCCGAGCAGCCCCCGCCGCCGGCGGCTCTCCGAGCTCAGCCGGTCCACCTGCGCCTGCAGCGCGTGGCACTGCACCTGCATGCACGAAGCGAGTATCCATCAGCCCACGCGTCACGGGCTGACGCTGATGGCAACCACGAGCGACGACGTCCATGGCGGTGGACGGACCTGGAGGCGGGCGACGTCCTCGCGGAGGCGGCGCAGCTCGTGGTGCTGCGCGGCGACGACCTCCCGCTTCGACGGGCACCGCGCGCCGGCCGTCCCGACGGCGGCGGAGGGGAGTTCGAGACCGCCGGCGGGGGCGGGGCTCCTGCTCTGCAGGTCGCGGAAGGAGGAGCCGCCGCTCCACTCGGCGAGGCGGTGGTGGCCGAGCTTCCCGCCGCCGTGCTCCGACAGGAAGAGCACCTGCACCACGAAGCGCGCCGGCAGGCGGTCGTTCTGCACGGCGTGGGCCGCCGCCTCCGCCGTCAGCTTGCGCGGGTCGATCAGCCGGCACAGCGACCGCCGCTCCTCCTTGCTCGCGCGCGGGTGTGCCTGCACGCACGACGCCATCAGTCGTGCTGCAAACCTGATGAAGTCTGAATGCACATGGATCGACGATCATGCAATGGATGCTCATCCCATTTTCTGATTATTTATCGTTCTTGTGAAGCTCAGATTGGATGATCACTTGCACTAATTCAAATCACGCAAGATTTTTTTTATAAAAAAAATCCCGTGTTCCAACAACCTTAAAACGTTTTTGTGTATTATTGTTTGCATGTTGGATCGAGCTCGGAAAAAAGAAGTGTAGATGAAAGAAGAGAACAGAGAACAAACACAGTTCGCAAGGGGACGACCAGCACGAACATGCATGGAGAAGAATCCATGTGCAACGACAGACGATTCTCTTGTTCTCGAGCGCTTGTGGATTCAGGTACCTCACGTGATCTCGATCAGGATCTCGTTGTAGCTTCCATACAACGAGTGATTTGTCTGATTGAGAGGCCAGAAAGTAAGATCCCTTTTTACCCTCTGACGTGACTAGACGTCTAGTAGCGCTCGTGTTCGGACGTAGTGGGGGTGAAGCACACTGTAGATGTTGCAGTAGTTTTTTCCTCGCGCAAAAGGACAAGTGCTGATCGCAGAGAGCAGTATCAAAGAAAACGGGAAGAGTTTAAAAATTCATCATCTTGGACTATTTTGAATTGTTCATCAGGGAGATAGAAGCTCTGCATGAAACTACTTGATGTGAGTTAGGGCCTGTTTGGCAACCATGTGTTAAAGTTTAACACCTGTCACATCAGATGTTTGGATGCTAATTAGGAGTATTAAACATAGGCTAATTACAAAACTAATTGCACAGATGGAGTGTAATTCACGAGACGAATCTATTAAACCTAATTAGTCCATGATTTGACAATGTGGTGCTACAGTAACCAATTGCTAATGATGGATTAATTATGCTTAATAGATTCGTCTCGCGAATTAGCACATGGTTCTGCAATTGGTTTTATAATTAGCTCATGTTTAGTTCTCCTAATTAGCATCCGAACATTCGATGTGACACTGTTAAAGTTTAACATCTCGTATCCAAACACCCCCTTATACTCATATTTGTACTCTCTACGTTGATGGTCCAAGTCGAACTACTGCGGTCAAGCACACAGAAACATGTGTCTGCGCCGGACAGTACCAGGCCGGTTAAACCTCCATGGCTTTTTACCACGAGCGCCAGTAGCATTCGTTCAAGTGTCCAACTCAACAGTCATCACATCGCTCCACGTACCGTACCTCGCCTCTGCCTAGATATTCGTGCGCCAATCACATCCTAGGCACACACACCTTTTTGGCCTTTCACACGTCACAGAGCCAACGGTTCCCCGTCCCCGAAAGAAAGAAAAAAAAGAAAAGAAAATATACAGAGCCAACGGGAGAGAAGGACGAACTGTAACAAGTTTTTTTCCCCCTTTTTGACACGGTGTGTCAGAAGATTTGCCACGCTTAATGATTTGTTTTGTCACGAGCAACACCATTTGTTACTTCAGCCTTGAAATCAACCGACGAACATGGACATTTCACATATGCATGTGACCACGTGGCTATCCGAGGTAGTCATTTTGAATTAATGTGGGAAAGTAAAATGTAGTAGGGTAGGTAGTGAATCAATAGTTGGATGGAGAAAAATCAACATTTGAGATAAACAATATGGTTTTGCATTTTCCATCAACCAACTTCTAAAGATCAACTTAGGACACTAGTTTCTATAACTCAACTTAGGTAAAAATATATTATTTTCTTAGCCCCATTTAAGAAATAAGGTAGTACTATCAAAATCTAAGTTTAGAAAAAAATGAGTGGAATTACACCAGCCCTTTTGAGGTACCTTCAATGTTTTTATCCTAAGCGAAGTGATCTTGTTGCGGAGTATAAATGGTGATCTTCCTTTTAGTGTCAAGTGAACTTTTGACCCTTTTTACGACCATAACTAGTAGAGTACACACAAAAAATAGGATTTTTCCATAGAACGTATTCAGTGATATAATTGTGAGTGAATGCCGGAACCACATTATTCTTCCTCACAAATGCAGGGCAAATTCTACTTTCAAACGCGTTTAGGTTTGAAACACGCCATTATCAATCCGGCAAGATCACTGTAAAAGAATGGGTGGAGACCCTTCTTTCTTATCAGTGCAAGATGGCATAAATAAACATAAATAATACCCATGATAATGTACGGACCATAAGTTAAGCAAGCAATCCATGGGCATGCATGATTAGACGCAAGAGAGATAAGTATGATTGCTCCCATGTCCTGCAGATGATGGATGATTAAGCATGCTTGCGCACTCACCTTGAGGTAGGTGTCGACGGCGCGGTAGAGCCCGTCGGCGGTGGCGCGGGCGTGCGCCGGCACCGCGCGCGCCAGCTCCTCGAACTCGACCGGCCGCAGCCCGGCCTCCAGCGCCGCCTCCGCCAGGTACGCGTCCACCAGCCTCGCCACCCTGGCCGCCGCCGCGCCGCCCCCGCCGCCACTGGCGCCCTCCCGCAGGAACCCCCGCACCAGGCGGAGCACGAGCGGCACGTCCAGCAGCGTCGGCGACGGCGCGCACGGGGCCAGCCCGCCGAACGCCGGGATCATCACGGCGCCCAGGGAGGCCTGGTCCAGCCGCCGCGCGGCGCGGGCCTCCAGGTCCCCGAGCAGCGCGGCGTCCGCGCCCACCGTGCTCCCCGCGCGGAGCAGCCGGAGGAGGAAGTCGCACGTGATGCCGTCGCCGCCGCCGCCGTCGTCGGGCGGCAGCGCGGCGACGAGGGACTCGAGGAGGAGGCGCTTCTTGAGCCACGCGGCGGTGGGGCTCTCGGGGGGAAGCAGGACGAAGCGGCCGGAGGGGGAGGCCGACGCAGCGTCGGGGAGCCACCTCGCCGCGTAGTGCGACAGGACGGAGGCGAGGCTGCTGCTGCCGCCCGACGCCGCGGCCGCCGAGGGAGGCTTGGACCTGATGGCGGCGATGGTGCGCGCGAAGGCGTCAACGTCGTTGACGACGCACGAGTCGTCGCTGGCGCGCGAGGGGGTGGCGGCGGAGTAGGAGAGCCGTGAGGACTCGGGGGAGGAGCCGTGGGCCGTGGGCTCGACGGCGCGGGTGCTGGCAGCTCGCGGGGACGGGGACGGGGACGGGGACGGCATCATGGTGTGCCCGGCCGCCGGCGTTTCTTGGCTGGCGGCTTCGTCGGGCCGGCGAGCTAGCTAAGGCTGGGAGGAAAGCTCTGTGTTGGAACAGGCGCTAGCATGGGTGGTGATGTGCGAGAGGCCGGGGGACTGAGGAACTGATGGCCATGGATGTGACGCCGCCACAGGCCACAGCCCACATTATGTGCCAGGGACATCTGGCGTCTGTTTTGGCCCAGTGGTACCATAGTTGGGAGTGGTTTGATGGCTCTATGACCCACGTGTCATAATGCTAGTTATTTTTATCTAATTTTGCATAGTCTAGATCTATAATTTTTTTTTTGCATAGTGTAGTTTCTGCTACACTTGTGGGCTGTGGCGCTGTTTGGTTCCTGCTGCATCCTACCACAGCACAGGTGTGGCTGTGTCATAGAGGGCGGCGTGAAAATTCGATGTCATAATATGTGGCGAGAAAATTAGCAGATTTGCATGCGGCTGATTTTTTCGGCACTACCACACTTATGGCGTGGCAGAACATGGCAAGGAACCAAGCGGGCTCTAATTTTGGTTCCATATATATTACTGTAAAAAAAATTGAAATAACACAGACTGTCGTGGTAAAATAACATATAAATGTTATATGAGATTCTTCGGCTCCAGAGGAATCGAGAAAAAAAACCTGTATTTGGAAATGGGCCTTAGAATTACTGAACAAATCTCCCTACCACTGAAAGATTTGGTCTTATTTTATATCCAAACAAGTTGAACTCCTTCGGAAAAAAAAAGAAAAAAGAAAAAAAAAGGGTTGAACTCCTATCTTCAAGATAGATGTGATGTAGGCACTCCATTCCGGTATGAAAGGTTGGCATGTGTCGACTAACAACACTTTTTTTCCCCCTCTAGTGCTCGATTTCCGCGGACACCACGTTCCACAGCACGAATCATGGCGACATTTCACTGTTCTGTCATGTGGGCCTAACGTAGAGCGGGCCTACCAACAGTGGCAAACCGAGCCCAAAGGCATAGGCCTGGACCAATAATGGACTGACCACTTACCTTTGCCCTCAAATAAAAAAAAAAATGGACTAGCCGTGCATAAACACATACACTTCGTTCTCGCATATAAGTTCGGTACAATGGTTATTTCGGGTCTTTCTAAAAGACATTGCTAGTTTTTTTTTTTGGTTGCTGGCAACTTGTGCTTTATGTTGTAACCATCGTTGCAGAAAAGGTTGCATCCAGTTTCTTTTTCCCCTTCACTCAGGACGTGAAACGCTGAGCTGGACCTGAGTGCTACTATTTTGTTATGAACAGTAAGCTACTAGTTCACCGGTCCTATCAGAGATGATGGGCACTGCCGGCCGGTCGGCGAGGACATGCAAAGTCGCCGCCGGTGTGCGCTGGCCACTGTTCGCGCAAGTTGTTTCTTCTCACTGCGGATTAAAGGTTTCCTTCGTCGTCTAGCTGTGATACCACTACATTGTTCTTGAGTGAGTTAATCCCTGTCATATGTAATCTCAACTATGTAATCCTGACATTCTCCCTTCTTAAACAAATCTGCAGCGCTCCTGCATTATTTTTTTTTTAAAAAAGATACCACCACATTGTCTACATGCAAGCTACATCTCATTTCGTAAATCATTTTTCAAAAAAGAAAAGTGTAGACCGAGCAAAATACTTCCTTTCCTTTTTCAAAGAAAAAACATGGATTTGGAATACGAATCACATAAAAACTACAATTATTTCATGGTTAACTCTCATACAAATTTGTATATCTAAGACAAATTTCGTATTAAATATTTTTAATCTATAAAATAATCATGAAAAATACTTAGTATAATTTTTTAATGTAAGACATATGGTAGATTGGTCAACTACATTTCTGGTAAGTAAATCGAATTTAAATTTTGCTTAGGGGTTAAGCGGATAATATGAGTGGGTGAGGAGAGTAAAATAGCCTTTTTCCATAATTAATTCATCACGGAAGGATTATTGTGACACTGCAAAGTGTCAAAGGGCAGGTGACAAGTCGATCGTCGGATCCCCTGCACGCATGCCATTTTTGCACGAGATTTGGTACTCATTGCACGGCCAAAACTGTAAGCGCAGGACAGCAGCGCTGTCCCCTGTAGCTCTGGGCCAATTCTCTGTGTTCTCCAAAGGCACTGACACGATAAGATGGACCAAAAGCCGAGCACCTTTTCGGCGGTAAATCTGGTCAGATATCCCAAGATCTGGCTTGCTAAAGCTGCTCTTGTTTGGTCACTGGCTTTTTCGCCTTTATTTTTTCACAGCAGATGTATAGCATTTCCATCAGGCTTTTGCTTGCTCAGGTATAGCATTTCCATCAGGCTCCAGCTTCGCTGCTGCTGTAATGTGTACTGTAATGTATCCATGAGTTATAGCTTTGGTTATATCGTATATCATGTTCCAGTTCTAAAGCCAGTGAAATGGACACCGCACACAGGGATTCAAGAGTGACCGGTTATAGATTTGGACAAAATAGTCCTTGAACTTTACCCTATCATATCTGCCAATCTAGTTCTTAACTTTCATGTTTTGATCAAACTCATCCTTATTCTAATGTAGCACTCCATACTGGTGGTGTGAGACTAATGAAAAAATCATTTTTACTTGCTCCTTCTCCTCTATTTCCACAGGCACGTACTGTGCACATTTAACGACTAACGAATGAATAAGAATAGAATATCGGGGGAAAATTATTGCAGTTGATTAAACAGCTACTAACGGACCACTTGATTATCACGATGCGGTGAGGTGATAATTTGGGCTGCATTTGCTGTTCTGATGCGGTGAGGTGATGATAATCAGAACGGATGGCCGCGACCCGCGATCGCACGGGGTTCCGAATCCCGCCGGGCCAAAAGCTTGTGCGCCCTCGGGCCTCGGGAGGCTGGAGCGACCTGGCCTGATGACACGTGTACAACGCGCCCTTCCCCTTCCCTCGCGCTCCCGTCGGCCGTCGCGCGCCCCTGTGTCTGCGCCTCCTCTCGCCTCCCGCCCTCCCCTCCGCCGCTCCCATCGATTTTGGGGGCACCTGGTCGGCTATAAGTAGCAGGCCATGGAGGGGAGCAGGTCCCCTCCCCTCCGGTTCGCCAGCCTCGCGGCTCCCCCCAGCTCCCCCGCGCCTCCGCCCACCGACGCCTAGGGCTCCGCCTCGCGTCGCGGTGGAGGTGGCCAGCATCGCGCCGCCGCCCGCCCCTCATCGCCGCCGGTACGTTCACGCGCGCGCATTGCTTTTGCTACGCATTGCGTGCCGTCCGAGTGCTTGATTGGCCTCTCGATTTTCGGAAGTTTCCATTTTGAGCCGCCTGGATACGGCACCGATATATGATGTTCAGGCCGGAGAAATTTGTTACGTTGGGTGTGCTTCGGCGAATTGGAAGCTTAATTATTCGTTCCCTGGCAACGATAGTCAGGATAAATTTGCCGCGCGGCATGTTTTTTTTTTCCCTTTTCAAATAGTTGGCTCTCGTCATCTCAACGTGTTCAGCGAAATGGAGGCTATTCGTTTCTTGCTGGAACCACACCATTTCGGAAGCGCAGGCGACTGTATAACATCGGGGCTGGCTGCAATGCAGTAATGATTATTATGTGCCTCTCAGTTATGTTATACTTGTACGGCTACATGTGAATGAATTTCGTTTAGGAGAAGAGCGCCGAGCGATCTACGACGATTTCATTTGGTGTGCTAGCTGTGGTGTTGCGTCCTGATTTCCTGAGATTAATAGCTCCTCGTATCTGGCGGATTTGCTAATTTTAAGCAGGAAGGAGCCCATATGTTTATTTTTCGTTGCTAATATCTTCGCGTTTCTATTTGATGTGTTCCCAAAGATCCAGTCTAGTAACCCCCCTCCAAACACATAAAGAACCTGCCGTGTGTTCTTTTTCTTCAGGTGTAGGAATCGGCTTTAATTTCCCATTGCGATTTAGCCATACTGAATTTACCAAATTTTATATGACCAAACGTTCCTTTTCAGCGGTCTTGTTTTGTTTGCATGAAACCTTATTTTGGTCTTCAGAGCTGTCGGTATGCTCATGAAAAACATGCTGATACTAAGCTAAAAATAGCATAAGCTTAAGAGAAATTTGATCATGTCAAGGTCTCGAGACTAGTCCAAGTTCCTTGATAAGCACATATCTAACTGTACCAACACTCCCGTGCTTTTTAGCTGTGGCTTTATGTGCTACTTATGCCATATTTTTTTCAGAGCCAACATCTTAGATTGTAGGCCACCTATTGTGTGGTAATGCTTGTGGAACCCTGCAGACATATTTCTATGAATCATCTGTTGTTCGTGATGCATTTTGACTTTGACTTGCTTGTAAACCCAATACCTTTTAGTCAGTGCAATATCTGATTATTTTGGAGCTCCTTGTTCAGATGACGGGACCTAATAAAGCCCCATTTAGTGGAGTGGCTGAGGATTTAAAAGGAAGGGCAGCTTGCTACAAACAAGACTGGAACCATGGGTTCAGTTCTGGTTTCAGGTTTGCATGCTGGCACCATGCTGTAAATGCGTGTATATCTCATCATAATTTAGCCCATCGTGTTCACTGTGCTACATGAAATCTGTTGTCAGAATACTGGCACCAACGCTCTACATATTCTTTTCATCTGCTGTTCCTGTAATAGCCTTTGGTGAGCAACTGAGCAAAGATACAGGTGGGTTGTCCTCCTTTCAACCTTAGGAGTCGGAATTGATATCCGCAATTTGCAGTTACTACCACGATGCGATGCGTCCTTTCCTTCTAGCTTGCTGTCCTGATCAGTAGAAAAAGAAGAAGGGAAAACTGATTTACCTTTTGGCCTGCATGTCCATTGTTGTTTCAAACAGGGAATATTAGAAAATAATATCAGTTTGCTCAATTACTAGAAATTCATATTGTAGAAGAGAATAATAAAAAAGTTATCCTGAATTTCTTAGGCACAGTTGCTGATGATTAGAAACGATATGTTTCAGATGGTGCACTGACCACAGTTGAGACACTAGCATCAACTGCTATTTGTGGAATCATACATTCAATAATAGGTGGACAGCCACTACTGATTGTGGGAGTTGCAGAGCCAACTATCATAATGTATACTTATATCTACAATTTTGCTAAAAGTCAGCCAAACCTGGGAGAAAAAATGTTTCTTCCATGGGCTGGATGGTAAGGGCTCAACAATACATTATGTCCTGCATTATTCGTCATTCACTTCTAAATGGTACATGCATTTTCCTTTTCATGGGACGTTTTGACAGGGTTTGCGTCTGGACCGCCCTTATGCTGTTCCTCATGGCAATGTTTAACGTTGCAGCTATTCTAAACAAATTTACAAGGTTTGCAGGAGAACTTTTTGGAATGTTGATCACAATTCTGTTCATGCAAGAGGCAGTCAAGGTATGACATTACATAAATTAAATCTAATTCTTAACTGAATTAGTTTTAATTACTGACTACATAGCATGCCACAGGGGATGTTGGGTGAATTCAGTGCCCCTGAGGGTAAAGACCAAAGTCAACCGATATTCCAGTTCCAATGGCTATATGTTAATGGTCTGCTTGGAGTTATCTTTTCAATGGGCGTACTATATACTTCATTAGCCAGCAGGGAAGCAAGATTATCGCTATACGGCACTGGTTTGTCATATGGAACATATATACTTTTGATTCCACTACGGTTTAAAAAACCGACTACTAATGCTCCACATAACACCTGCAGGTTGGCAAAGGAGCTTAATTGCTGACTATGGTGTTCCACTGATGGTCATACTGTGGACAGCATTGTCATATTCATTGCCAAGCAAGATCCCTTCAGGGGTCCCTAGGAGGCTCTTCACCCCGCTTCCTTGGGAACCCAAATCACTCCAGCACTGGACAGTAGCAAAGGTAATTAGAAAGTTTGTTACTATGATTCAAGGATTCAATTGCAGTTCTGTGAGTGTAGAATATTTTTATGGCTATTCCACATGTTTCATTGATGAACTTGCAGGATCTTTTTTCTGTCCCTCCAGCATATATATTTCTGGCTATTGTACCTGCTGCGATGGTTGCAGGGCTCTATTTCTTTGATCACAGTGTAGCTTCTCAGATGGCTCAGCAGAAGGAATTTAATTTGAAGAACCCATCAGCCTACCATTATGACATTTTGGTCTTAAGCTTGACGGTATGTTGTGTTCATTTGTAGTTGCCTTTGCCTCTTTAAGATAAAATTGAATGCTTTACTAGTGAATTTCAACTGCTTATAGGACCGGGAAGACATAAGAAATCGTTGGTGGAAAATAGTTGTTCAAAATGTTTATGTGATAGTGGTCCTTTTTTCCCGAAACGAACATGATAGTAGACCTTTTATTATTGTGTTTCTTCTTCTCATAGTATAAAAATGTCATACTCATACAGACGTTGATCTGTGGTCTTCTTGGCATTCCTCCTTCTAATGGAGTACTTCCTCAGTCCCCCATGCACACAAGAAGCCTTGCTGTCCTCAAGAGGCAGGTTGGTGATTTTCACACTTATCTTGCCTTGTCATCTGTTATACAGTTAACTTTGTTCATCTGCCTTCTCTTTCTTTCAAAATAGTTGCTTCGCAAAAAGATGATCCGAACTGCCAAAGAGGGCATGATGCAGAATGCTACCAGTTCAGAAGTTTATGGCAAGATGCAAGATGTTTTCATAAAAATGGACCTTGGAGGCGACGTGAGTGTTCATCCAGTGTTACACACATACTATATTACTAAGGGTCTATTTTTCTCACTGCATGACCAAAGACCTATTTCGTCAAACTACAATGGCGAGATCTTTATAGAATTTGTAAAGGCTAACTGCGCTGTCCCAGTCCGCACGTTACAATCCTTGCCATTTTGCTGTTGCCTCTATTTTGTTTTATTTTTCTTATGGAGAGGCTTGTTTACCTTTGTGGCGAGTGCTGCAATTTGCTGTCTGAGATCACTTCCCTTATTAATATTTTCAGAAAATTGTTCCAGAAATCATCTTAATAATACTTGTATAAGAAACAAAAAAAGAAATTAGTATCAACTACCTGAAGGCACTAAACACATCTCTGTAAAATGCTGCAGTCTGTTTCTGCCCACAACGAGCTGAAGGACTTGAAGAATGCCATTATTCCAGAGGGGGATGGAGAAGGGAAAGTACCTGAAGTATTTGATCCTGAAAAGCATGTGGAGGCTTACTTGCCTGTCCGGGTGAATGAGCAGAGACTAAGCAATTTGTTGCAGTCCCTGCTGGTTGCTGGTTGCATCGGAGTTACACCACTCATCCAGAGGATACCGACATCAGTCCTTTGGGGTTACTTTGCCTATATGTCCATCGACAGTGTTCCTGGGAACCAGTTCTGGGAGAGGATACAACTTCTGTTCATCACGCCTCAAAGGCGCTACAAGTAAGCCCTTGTTTGCTGCAGTATATTTTTTTTATTTCTTATCACCTTACCATGTTGTGCTTCAGTTGGGCTCAACCCAGTTTTCATTTAGGAAACAGGTGCTCTCAGTGATTATTTGTCTGTTATAACTCTGACAGGGTTTTCGAAGGTGCACATGCATCCTTTGTTGAGTCGGTGCCTTTCAACATAATATCCGCCTTCACACTCTTCCAGCTAATTTATCTCCTGCTCGTCTTTGGGATGACATGGATACCAATGGCAGGGATCCTCTTCCCGCTGCTCTTCTTCTTTCTCATTGTCATCAGGCAGCATTTCATTCCGAAGTATTTCGACGCGAAACACCTGAGGGAATTGGACGCAGCAGAGTACGAAGAACTTGAGGGTTTCACCCCTGCTCCTACAGAGGTATGAAATCCTGACACGCCTATCCCTGTAGAGCCTAGATTGCTTGCATTTTCCCATGTTACTGAGCTGATCTGACCCTTGACGCAGTGCGGCGGCGACGACGAGTCCGTTCGCAGCAGAGACGCCCAGCCTGAATACGCTTCGGAAATACTGGACGAGTTCACGACGCACCGTGGAGAGTTGAAGCGCAGGAACTCGAGCTTCCGCGATGGGAGGCTACTTCAGGTAACATTTTGAGCAAGCAATTCCCTGGGCTTTACAACATGAAAAGCCCCATGAAGAATGGTGGAGTTGTCAGAATTTGATGTCGCTTTTTATTCTGCCCTTGGCAGCTTAACTCGGTCAAGATGACAAGACAGCTTACCCGGAATATGTCGAGGGCTCCAGAGATCATGGAAGAGGAATGAGAAGGCCCTCTTTCTACCCCAACTCCTAGGTAACATTCGGCCTTAACACACTGTACCAAGTACTAGTAGTTACTGTACGTTTCTAGATACTGACTTGGCGCGAATACACTGGGAAGGGCAGGGAAATGTGGCATGGCTGGCCACGTTTAAGAGCCGCAGATTTGTTTGTACTATGAAAAAAAAGGGGGGGAAGAGTGATGCTTGTGTGCTAGCCATGTGCAGAAGAGATGTGACGTGAAATGT
This sequence comes from Setaria italica, assembly GCF_000263155.2. Classification (NCBI taxonomy): domain Eukaryota; kingdom Viridiplantae; phylum Streptophyta; class Magnoliopsida; order Poales; family Poaceae; genus Setaria; species Setaria italica. The sequence goes on along the minus strand of NC_028452.1, from coordinate 6,777,546 downwards.
TACTAACTGAAAGGGTAATAGAAACAGTTTTTTAACTGTCAATGCTGTCATCTGCAATCGGGGTGCCAGCCTTCATCTGCCATTGTTGAGTGCAACATGTCTACTGTTATTACCTGGTCAAAGCTCGTGAAACCGAGAGCTTCTGACTCTGCGGCCGATTACCAGCACGATCAATCGATCATACTCATATAATCATATTGACAGCTCTCTCTCCTGGGGGCCCATGCTTCGTGTTTTGTCATCGTAGTTTCACATCCAGTAGTGTGTTTGCATTGAATTGAATCAAGTTGTAAGATTACTAACCTTATCAAAAAGAAAAAGTTGTAAGATTACTAAGGCTGCTTACAACTATGCCTGCGTAACCTCTGTCAGAGTAACCTTCTGACATGAAGGAGGAGAGAACTCGGGAGAGATCAACCGCACTTCTCATTGATCAATGTATGGTTACATATATACATGTACAGGCATGGTCACATCAGCAAGCTGGCGCGCACTGGGAACATGCAGAACTCGAACTTCGCCGATGGCCACCTTCTCCCGGACGACATGAATGTCGAGTTCGATGTGCTTGGTGCGCTTGTGATGAACGGGTCTGCGAGACATGTAGACGGTGGAGACATTGTCGCAGAAGACCACAGTTGCCTTGGGCACGTCGCAGTGGAGCTCACCCAGGAGATGGCGCAGCCAGGAACACTCGGCGACGGAGTTGGCGACGCCCCGGTACTCCGCCTCTGCACTGGACCTGGACACTGTGTTTTGTCTCTTGGAGGGCCATGAGATCAAGGAGTCGCCAAGGAACACGCAGAACCCAGACGTAGAACGCCTGGTGTCCGGGCAGCCGGCCCAGTCGGCGTCGCTGTACGCTGTCAACGTCGGTGAAGATGCGGCGCGCAGATGGATCCCGAGTGATGGTGTGCCCTTGATGTATCGTAGGATGCGTTTCAGCATTGCGGAGCGTACCTCCGTTGGAGAATGCATGTGGAGGCACACTTATTGAACGGTGTGGGCGATGTCCGGGCGCGTCACGGTGAGGTACTGTAAAGCACCTGCCATGCTGCGGTAGGAGCTCGCGTCGGAGATGGGCTTGCCGTAAGTTGAGGAGGGCTTCGGCTTCGTGTCGTATGGCGTCGCCACAGACTTGCAGTTCGTCATGCCGGCGCGCTCGAGAAGATCGTCGACATAGTTGGCTTGCGAGAGGAAGAAGCCGTGGGCGGTGCGTTGGACGCCGATGCCGAGGAAGTACTGGAGCGCGCGAGGAGCTTGACGGAGGCCGTAGAGGGATCGCAACAAGTGGCATACGGCGTCGGGTCGTTGAGGGTCCGCGAACCCGGTTGGTTGCTGGCAGTAGACGCGCTCTGTCAGGTTGCCGTGGAGAAAGGCGTTGGAGACATCAAGTTGATGCGCAGGCCAGTGCTTGGTGGCGACGACGGTGAGCACGGTCCGGATGGTCGCCGGCTTCACGACGGGTATGAATTAATGTTTCGCCGAAATCCATGCCTGGACGTTGATGGAAGCCGCGGACAACCCATCGAGCCTTGTAACGGTCGAGAGTCCCGTCGGAACGCAGCTTTTGTTTAAACACCCACTTGCCGGAGATCACGCGAGCGCCGGGAGGACGATCGACGAGCGTCCGCCTCTTGTTCCGGAGGAGAGCGTCGTGTTCAGCCTGCATTGCGTTCCGCCAGGCGGGATCCTTGAGGGCGGCGCGCACCGACGTCGGGACCGGTGAGATGGTTGTTTTGGTGGTGGTCATGGGATATTTGGGGTTTGCCTTGTGGATGCCGGCCTTCGCTCGGGTCACCATGTGGTGCTGAGTCGGCTGCTGTTAGTAATTCCAGCTCGTTAGGTCGTGTCAAGTCTGTTTTTCAGTTTCAATAACTTGGGCTCGTGTACGAGCGCGTCCGTAGGAGCTTGATGCATGCTCCTGTTCATGCAGTGGCTTAGGTCGTTTCTTTTCTGTTTGAGAGTCCGAGATGCACGGCATGCGACTCCGTCGTGGGATGGCACGACAAGACCGGAAGCATGGCGTGCGTGCGCGTTTGTGGTGTTAGTGGCCACATCCGTGATAGTTTGTTTTTCCTATTAATTTGCAATACAGAGTCAAGAAAAGCTGCGCGTTCTAGCAGCACAAAATAGGCTCCGTGAGTTCCAGTTGTATACGTGAGTTCGTATTCGTATTCGTATTCCAGCCATCGCTGCCGGCCGTGACGGCAACAATTGGCATCAGAGCCAGTTACAAGGCTTGGGAGCGCAACCGGGCGATCGAGTGGGCTTTCATGGTGCGCCCACGATCAGCCTCGCCGTTGCGAGGGACGCCCGGGCACGGGAGCAGTGCCGGCGCGTTGGGGAGCCGCGGCGCCAACGGCGGGGGAGCGTCCGGGAGCAGCGACCACGAACGCGGGCTCGTGATCCACAGGGTCACGAAGGAGATCAGCAGCGGCGGAACCTTTCCAGTACTCACCAAGACGAACTACTACGACTGGGCGGCGCTCATGCGCGTGATGCTGTAGGCGCGCGATCTCTGGATCGCGGTGAGCCTCGGGACAGAGGACTACGTCGAGGATCGCATGTCGCTCGAGGTCATCGCGAAGGCAGTACCGGCGGAGATGATGGGCGGCATCGCAAGCAAGGCGACAGCCAAGATCGCGTGGGACGCGATCAGAACCATGTACGTCGACGTCGAGCGCGTCCGCAAGGCGAAGCCGAATACGCTCCGGCGGGAGTTCGACGCCCTCAAGTTCCGTGACGGCGAGTCTGTGGACGACTTCAGCATTCGAATCAGCAGAATCGTCCACCAGCTCGTGGTCCTCAACGACGGGTGTACGGAGGAGGAGATCGTGCGCAAGTTCCTGCAGGCGCTACCGCCGAAGTACGGCCAAATCGCGATGTCGATCGAGACCCTTCTCGATCTCAGCGAGGTCTCCGTGGAAGAACTGATCGGGCGTCTCAAGTCGGCGGAAGAGCGTCACGATCTTGGTGGTGGATCTGGCTCCATCGCCAAGCTCAACCTCACGGAGGATGAGCTGGTCGCACGCATCGCGGCAAAGATGCAGATCTCCGGCGAGGGGTCTTTGGGGCATTCGAGAGGCTCATCATCAAGCCAAAGGCGGGGCCGCGCCGCGGGCGTGGCGGCGCACGTGGAGGATCCAGACCACCCAAGGCGGGAGGCAACGGCGGCAAGGAGATCGCCGACGACCAGTGCAGGTACTGTAAGAAGACGGGCCACTAGGCTCGTGAATGCCGCAAGAACTCGTGAATGCCGCAAGAACTCGTGAATGCCGCAAGAAGAAACGTGATGCTGCAGCCCACGTGACCCAAGTGGAGGAGGAGGTCGAGCCCACCTTGCTGGTGGCGACGGCGATGGTCAACGCAGCGGCTTCCTCTACTCCATCCAGAACCATGACACCGGCGGACTCCTCCCCAATCCACCTCGAGGAAGACAAGCTCTTCGTCCAACTCGGCGGCGGCAACGGCGAGGGGGATTGCACCCGATGGATCCTCGACACCGGCGCGACGAATCACATGACACCGGTGCGCTCCGCCTTCGCCAACATCGACACAGGCATCCGTGGGACTGTGCGCTTCGGCGACGGCTCCGTGGTTGGGATTGAGGGGCGCGGAACCATCCTCTTCACGTGCAAGAACGGGGAGCACCAGATGCTCTCTGGAGTGTACCACATCCCCAAGCTGACTGCAAATATTGTGAGTCTCGGGCAGCTAGAGGAGGATGGGTACAAGATTCTCCTGGAGGGTGGCTTCCTCCGCATCTGGGACCAGTGGCGACGGCTCCTGGCGAAGGTACCTCGCTCTCCAAGCTGGCTCTACGTCCTCAACCTCAACATTGACAAGCCGGTGTGCCTTGCGGCGAGGAGCAGCGAGACGGCGTGGCGGTGGCATGCAAGGTACGGTCACCTCGGCTTCCAGGGGCTAAAGGAGATGGCAAGGAAGGAGATGGTGCGCGGGCTGCCGAAAATCGAGCACACTGATCAGGTGTGCGACGGCTGCCTGGCGGGGAAGCAACGTCGACATCCGTTCCCAGCGGCAAGCAAGTTCCGTGCCGCGCACTGCCTCGAGTTGGTCCACGCGGACCTCTATGGCCCGATCACGCCACAAACACCAGGAGGGAAGCGATTGTTCCTGCTCGTCGTCGACGACAAGAGCCGTTTCATGTGGCTCACGCTGCTGCAATCCAAGGATGAAGCTGCAGCAGCAATCATTCATCTGCAAGCGCGGGCGGAGGCGGAGGCGGGGCGCAAGCTGGGCACCCTGCGCACTGATCGCGGTGGGGAGTTCACGGCGCGGACGTTCAGCGACTACTGCTCCGAGCAAGGGATCCAGCGCCACCTCACCGCTCCCTACACACCTCAGCAGAATGGAGTGGTTGAGCGGCGAAACCAGATCGTGCTTGGCATGGCGATGAGCATTCCCGGCTACTTCTGGGGCGAGGAGGTCACCACGGCCGTGTTCATCCTCAATCGGTCACCGACGAGAAGCGTGGAGGGGATGACGCCGTTCGAAGCCTGGTATGGATATAAGCTGCCTGTGCATTTCTTTCGTGTATTTGGATGTGTGGCGCATGTCAAGAATGCTGCCGGCCACCAGAGCAAGCTGGACGATCGCAGTACGCCGATGGTGTTCATCGGGTACGAGCCGGGATCCAAGGCATACAGGTTCTTCAACCCGAACAGCGAGCGGGTCGTTGTCTCGCGCGACGCCGTGTTTGATGAAGGGTGCACATGGAGCTGGAACAAAGGGCAGAAGGTCCCCGACGCCATCGACATCGAGTCGTTCCACGTTGAGTACGTGACAGTGTCCACGGGCTCAGGCATTTCGGGGGAGCATGGATCCGGCGAAGCAATGCCGGAGCCTACATCACCAGTTTTCCCGGCGCCACCAGCACCTGCATCACCACGAACACCTACGACACCGCCAGGTGGCCAGGAGTCGCACGCGCCCACTACGGCGGCGCCACTCGACTCACCAAGGGAGGCAGTGGAGTTTGCCTCGCCGCCGAGTGAGGCGCTGGACCTCGACGCAGAGCACGACGACGACGCGCCTCTACAGTTCTGCACCCTCGACAACATCATTGGACCTTCATCACCTCCAGGCTGGGCCGAGCGCGCCCTAGACGCTGAGCTGTTGCTCGCGGTTGGGGACGAGCCTACAACATTTGAGGAGGCGCGCAGTGAGGAGAACTGGAGGAAGGCGATGCTCGAGGAAATGGCTTCGATCGAGCAGAACAATACATGGATTCTCGTAGACCTCCCACCAGGCCACCGCCCAATTGGCCTGAAATGGGTGTTCAAGCTGAAGCGCAATGAACAGGGTGTCGTCGTCAAGCACAAAGCCCGGCTGGTCGCGAAGGGATACGTTCAGCAGGCTGGGATCGACTACGCGGAAGTATTTGCTCCGATGGCCAGAATGGAATCCGTGAGAATGGTGCTCGCCATGGCGGCACGGGGAGGCTGGCTTGTGCATCACATGGATGTCAAATCAGCTTTTCTCAATGGCGATCTACAGGAGGAAGTATACGTGCGGCAGCCACCTGGTTTTGTGGCCGCTGGACATGAAGGCAAGGTGTTGAGGTTGAAGAAGGCACTGTACGGGCTCAAGCAGGCCCCGCGCGCATGGAATCAGAAGCTGGACAACAGCCTGCGTGATCTCGGTTTCACCAGATGCGTCAGCGAGCACGGGCTGTACACTCGAGGCGTGGCGACGTCGCGGGTGATCGTCGGCGTCTACGTCGATGATCTCATCATCACGGGAGCCTGCGCGGAGGAGGTCAAGACATTCAAAGGTGAGGTGATGCGCCTATTCCGCATGAGTGATCTGGGGCTGCTCTCGTACTATCTTGGGATAGAGGTGAAACAAAGCAGGGGGCACATCACGCTGAGCCAGGCAGCATATGCACGCAAGCTGCTTGAGAAGGCTGGTCTGGAGGGCTGCAACCCCTGCCAGACCCCAATGGAGGTGCGCTTGAAACTCAGGAAGGATAGCACTGCGGCCGAGGTGGACACTACCATGTACCGGAGTTTGATCGGGAGCCTGCGGTATCTGGTGCACACCCGGCCTGACATCACGTTCGCCGTCGGCCTCGTCAGCAGGTTCATGGAGAAACCCAAGCAAGACCATTTGGCGGCCGTGAAACACCTCCTGCGGTACATCTCCGGCACCATCGACTACGGGATAGTCTACACCGAGCAAGAGAACGAGCACCCCTTCCTGGTGGGTTTCACCGCAAAGTGAAAACGGTTGGTGAAAAACTCCGCAAAGTGACCAGTGAAGTAATACTGCGCATTTGCGCACAAATAAAATGAAAAGACAAAAATTGTGTGCGTGAGTTTATTTAAGTGATCTTTGCAGTACCCGGTTCAGGATTGAACAAAACCTGGGGATATTCGTTGTTGGGATTTGAACCTGGGGATGCTATTTGTGCTATGCAGAAGTTCCATATAAATGCTACGGTGAAATTTCACATCCTACTCTCTGGAAGCTAGAGCCTAGAGCAGGATTTGTTAATCTAGGGTTGCTGAATATATCCAGAAGTAGAGGCTCTGATTTCTGATGTATGCATATGCGGTTGTTTTTTTTCCCTCCTTTATAAAGGAGTGCCAGGATAGCATAATTGGGAGTTCCTTTCGGCCAAACAGCTTTGCCTATGCTTGTTCTCTCTGAAGGGAGTTGACATTTCTGAACATTCAGTCTGCCTCAATTATCTCTTACTGGTGTTTACAGGATGTCAAGATCATAGTCATCTGAGCAGCAAACTATATATATCCTTGTTGGCGGCTGTGATTGCTGCATGATTCCATCACTTGTATGAAGCTGTTACAGCTGTGAGGCTATGGCCTTATTAGGGCTTCGCAAACGCCCAAGTTACACCCAGTCTTTTGCCAAATTTTCTCAACCATTTATTTGTGGGTAATGATTTTGTAAAACGAAGTTATGCACAATGGTGTTTGCCGCACTGGATGCGGGGACGGACAGCAGCTTAGAGTTGAAGGAGTTATTGGAATCGCAGCAGTAGTGCAGGTGCAGAGTTGCAGACGGGTGGTGATGGCAAAGAGTGCGCGTGGCAGGTCCAAGTGTCCAACAATGGTAACCAGGCCTTCTATACCCGGGAAGATCAAACCTGCTCTGGATCCCAACTAGGGAGTTGGATCCCATCAAGCAGCAAGCGCGTCGATACGTCGATCCTATGTGAAATTCTTTTTCCTTCGCACTTGTCTTTTTGTCTTTTAACAAGAGATATTTCACTTCAGCGTTCACTGGCTGGTCCATGGAGAAGATCCACCACCTCTGCTGCAAACATGCTCACATGGAGATCAGAGGCGCGGCTTAATGCAACCACATGGGAGCAAGACGCCCCCATTTACTTCCTCCTGGGTCGTTGCCACCATGAATGTTGTTCTTGCTCTACGGATCTCCCGCCCGTCGGTGTCCGTCCAGCCACTTGATGCTTGTTTGGATGGGTCACAAGGCAACAAGTCCTGATTCCTGAAGGACCTAACAATGGCGGTGCTGTTGGGAGTTCACCGGATTGATAAAATTGTATTCTTCCATGGATATTCCTTCGTTGTTCAGATTTCGTGGATTTATGGGTTATGGCCCTGGCGCTGCTCGGAGAACCGACCATCTCTTCCATGGATACTGGGCGTTGCAATGGAATGGAACATACTTTTCCCCATCAAACAAATCCTAATTTTCCAAACCATTTCCATTCTGAATTGAGCTGCTTGCATTTTCGGCCTTTTCTAAAAGATGATTTTGATGTGCAGAAGGTGTGCCGTGCTGGATGCCTGGACCATCAACCCTATCATAAAATCGGGATACCTCTCGAGCTGAAACTGTTGCAGCAGTACTATTAAGAGGTACAATGTGAACTGCCGTGTCAAATTTAGGGGGCCGGAAGTAGTTGCTGGGATCCAATACGCACATTAATCTTTTTGTCCCCATCACTGTGCATGGTACATGAAAAAAGTATATCTACACATCTGACCGGGCAACCAGAGACACTCAACTTACTCAACCGCCTTTTTCTTTTGCTGGTGTCATTTAAAGTCATTGTTATCCTCCTGATGGTGACTAGAAATTTTGGTCGGATCCTGAGAACGAGCACCCATGGGAGGCCAAGATCGCGCGTGATGTCGCGAGTCGAACCCCCAACCAACTACTCATATGGATGTACTGTACCGGAGCCCGGAGGATATATGTGGGGTCAAGCTGTCACTCTTGGCGTGAATGAGCAGCAGCTCTTGCCGCTGTCACTCTGCCTGTCTGACTCCCAGCCTGAGGTCTCTGTGTACTGGCTCGCCGAGTCCTGTCATCTTCGGACAAGGAAGCGGAGCGCGTTGTTTTCCTGTTCCTTGTCTGCAATTTTGTAAACGTTGTAAATGTTTCGAAATTATTCTTATCACAAAATTTGTACTTTCCTGTTCCTAAATTGTAGGTTGTTTTGACTTTTCTAAGTTTATAGATATTATTGTGTACCTAGACATACACTTATATCTAGGTGCATAATAATATTTATGAATAAAAAGGTTAAAACGATCTAAATTTGGAGCCTAATAATATCTATGAACTAAGAAAGCTAAAACAATTTAAATTTGGAACGGGAGGAGTAAGAAGCAGAAACTCACTCATTGTATTTTTCCAAAATTGCTGACTTCCTTGTGTGATATGATATTACCTGTCAGGAAATTTGGGGCAACTGGGGTGGTACCCGTGCGGTTTCAATGCCACGAACGATCGAGTGCCCAACCGATTTGGGTGAGCCAGCAGCCAATTAAGAGGCCGTCCGTGAGATGAGATCGTGCTCGTTTCCTTCGACCGCCTCATCACACCCATCTCAGGGAATCGGAACGAATGAGCTCCAGCTATCGCCGAGCACGGCAGGTCCAATTCATGTCACCCCGGCGAGGTTAGGTGTGCAGGCCAGGCGCCCAGCCAGGCAGCATCATGCCAATCGCAAGCCATCCACCAGCCGACCGGCCTATCCGCCACCTCCTCCCTCCGGCCAGATTCAGTTCGCAGCTTCTAGGCCACTTTCAGTGCAGCGATACCTCACGTCGTCAGCTACTCGGCTGCCAATTGACATGATCTTTTTTGTCTCGTTGAGTGTCAATCGACCTGATTAAGGATAATGCAGGTCTCATCGATCAAGTCGATTGGGCCACCATTTCAAGGCAGCCATCAGTTTGTATTCCAACTCCCTTTTTTTTTTTTGTGTGTGTGTGTGTGTTTGTGTTTGAAATGAGGGTGCAGTGTGCGTCGTTGTTCTTGAGCGAATCCGGTTAGCTCTGGTCCGTTCCAGGCCGTTTTAAAGGAAAACCAGACATACCTGCTCATGTCATGCAGACAAAGCGTACTTATCTTCTTCACACAAGTAACGAACTTAGCGTATGGTCACACGCTACTGATGCAAGTGCAAGAGGATGCAACATTGAAGCCAAAGCGCAGTTCTCATCGTATAGGTACTGTAAATGACGATTAAACCACCTTAATTTTGATGGAGAGACAATCAAGGTGTCAAAGATTTAAATCCTAAGCCCTCATGCTATACACACCATTGCACACTCATCAGTGTTTTAAACGTGTACATACAATGGCCATTTCATTTCATTTTTTCTGAAAAAGAATGCACAATTAAACCATGCCGGTACTAGTAAAACCCAGTGAACATGCAAAAAGCTCTTGCGCCGCTGTGCAAGCTCAGCAGGCTAGGGGGCCAACATGTCAGCCTCCCACACATCACTAAAGCAAAGACGCATGCATGGAGAGGCAGGCATGAACACCATGCCTCTAGGGGAGGCTAGTGAAGTGATCTCCCCCTCCGTCCCTGGCCTCGCCTCTAATGGCATTAACTGCCACCCACCCACCCGCCATCTCCTCCCCTACCCGGCTGCTGCTCCTGCTGCTAGTATATCAGTACTAGCTGGACCCTTGCCCCTCCCCCTCATCTCGCCACTGCTCGATCCGGCGACTGCCACCAGCAGCAGTCTCAGCTCCCAACTCACCGACGGAGGCCATGGCGCGGGAGCAGGCGCTGCTCTCGACGGAGATCGTGAACCGCGGCGTGGAGCCGTCGGGGCCGGACGCCGGGTCGCCGACGTTCTCGGTGCGCGTGCGCCGCCGTCTGCCGGACTTTCTGCAGTCGGTGAACCTCAAGTACGTGCGGCTGGGGTACCACTACCTCATCAGCCACGGCGTGTACCTGGCGACCATCCCGGTCATCGTGCTGGTGTGCGGCGCCGAGGTGGGCAGCCTCAGCCGGGACGAGCTGTGGAACAAGGTGTGGGGGGAGGCCACCTATGACCTCGCCACCGTGCTCGCCTTCCTCGCCGTCCTCGCCTTCACCATCTCCGTCTACATCATGTCCAGGCCCAGGCCCGTCTACCTCATCGATTTCGCCTGCTACAAGCCCGCCGACGAGCTCAAGGTAAGGCATCCTGCCTCGGCCTAGATGCGTGCTATACGACAACACGACATGAGCAAGCGCATCCGGCAGTATGATTTGCATGCAAGCACACCTATCGATCTGCAGGTGCAGCACAGATTAGGCACTCGCATCCACTAAGAAACATGCTTTTCAAGCCTCAAGCAGATTTGACTTGACTTGCTTTCTCTTGCTTGTTTAATTTGTAAGTGCACATTTCATGGTCATGTTGCACGCACCTTACACACAACAAATGGATATATACATCTGATCTGATCTACTATATATGAGAAAAATGGATCAGGCTGATGTCTTGAATTAGGTTTGTTATTTGAGGCTATTTTTGTAGTTGACATAAGCCAAACTGCAAGCAAAAATCATGTCACGTGTAATGTAACCTTACTCTAGCTTTAATTGTACTTACAAAGTTTGATTCATGGACCTACTCCAAAAATGTTTCATCTGATTAATTAGGTTGTGGCATCTTGGTATCCCGGGGCACCTGATCATACATGGTCGTTCATGGCATCCGTCTGCTACTGCTCGATTAGTGCATATTTTGTATAAAAAACATGAATCGATCAAGAGCTAGAGTTTATGGCTCTTAACTTTGCGAGGTCATGGTTGGTAGAAGGGATAAAGCGCACTCGAAAGGAGGATAGCAAGGCCAATTCATAACAAGCTTGAACAGCTAAACATTAGGTCCTGTTTGGGGGGAGGTCGCTAAAATTTAGCCATGGATTAAATTTTAGTCCCCTCAAATAGAGTGCTAAACTTTAGCCTTTTGAGGTGTTTGGATGAAGAGCTAAAATTTAGCACCTGTTGCACAAAATGACTACTCTACCCCTCCCACCGATGCCCCTCCCCCTCCATTCCTTCCTGCAAGCCGGCAGTGAGGCGGAGGCGGCAGGGCCGGCCGGAGGCGGAGGTGGCGACGGCGAGGCGGGGTCAGGCGGTGGGGCTGGCGGAGGCGAGGCGTCGTGGTGCCCCTCGCGGGGAGAGAGAGAGTGAGGGGAGGAGGCGGCGGGACCGGCGAAGGCGAGGCGCCGTGGTGCCCGTCGCGGGGAGAGAGAGAGTGAGGGGAGGAGGCGGCGGGACCGGCGGGCGAGACGGAGACGGCGGGGCGGCCGGAGGCGGAGGCGGTGGCGGCGGCGAAGTGCTGGGCATAGCCAGCGAGGCCGGGCGGAGGCGGCGAGGTGGCGGGCGGAGAAGGATGGCGGCGGGGTCTGGCGGGGAGGAGAGAGAAGAGCGCGGGGGAGGAGAGAGGGGAGGGGGGCAAGGGGGAATTGGTCTGGGGGACCAGTTTTAGTCAGTTTTAGCTACCTCCAAGTGACTAAAGGATTATGGGGGTGCTAAATTTTAGCACTTGAGTTTTAGCTCACCTGTTTAGGAGCACCTGTGACTAAAATGGACTAAAATGGGGGTGCTAAAATTTAACATCCCTCTCCCAAACACCATCCTTCAGTAGGATCTTAAAACACTCATGTGATTTAATCTACTACCATTGCTAGCTGGGCCGGCCCTTTAATATGGTCACAGCCTCGGCCAGCTGCCACCAATTGCAGGACCATAAATGTTGCAGCATAAATGCAACTACACTGACAGATCGCATCCACATGACTAGTACAATTCTACAAACTCGGTCATCTGAATCTAATCCTCCATCAACATGTATAATCAGCCATCATCAACAGTTTGTCATGCAAATAATCGGACCTGCTGGCTCGCATTCATGAATGGGCGCGTTGGGCCTCGGGGCCCACTGGTATGAATGGGCCGGCCGGTGGCAGGAGAGACTACCTTTAGCTGTACGCTGTTTCAGTGTTCCTGTACTGTCAGCACGGGCATGTCGGTAGGATCACTCACTCTAGTGCTGACCATCCATCAGCACAGGAGCAGAGCATGCTTGGTTTGATCCGCATGTAATTGCAAATAGAATGGATTAGCAGCTGCTAATATAATAGTTGATGCTGGTGTGGGCATGCAGGTGTCCAAGGCGGAGTTCATCGACCTGGCTCGCAAGTCGGGCAAGTTCGACGAGGACAGCCTGGCGTTCCAGTCTCGGCTACTCGCCAAGTCCGGCATCGGCGACGAGTCCTACATGCCGCGCTGCGTCTTCGAGCCCAACGTCAACTGCGCCACCATGAAGGAGGGCCGCGCGGAGGCGTCCACGGCCATGTTCGCCGCCCTGGACGAGCTCTTCGACAAGTGCCGCGTCCGTCCCAAGGACGTGGGCGTGCTGGTCGTCAACTGCAGTCTCTTCAACCCGACCCCGTCGCTGTCGGCCATGATCGTGAACCACTACAAGATGCGCGGGAACATCCTGAGCTACAACCTCGGCGGCATGGGGTGCAGCGCGGGCGTCATCGCCATCGACCTTGCACGCGACATGCTGCAGGCGAGCGGCGCGGGGCTCGCCGTCGTGGTGAGCACGGAGGCGGTCTCCTTCACGTGGTACCCCGGGAAGCGGCGGTCGATGCTGATCCCGAACGCCTTCTTCCGCGCGGGTTGCGCGGCGGTGCTGCTCTCGAACCGGCGGCGCGACTTCCACCGCGCCAAGTACCAGCTGGAGCACGTGGTGCGCACGCACAAGGGCGCCGACGACCGGGCGTTCCGGTCCGTGTACCAGGAGGAGGACGAGCAGCGGATCAAGGGCCTGTCCATCAGCCGCGACCTGCTGGAGGTGGGCGGGCACGCGCTCAAGACCAACATCACCACGCTGGGGCCCCTGGTGCTGCCCTTCTCGGAGCAGCTGCTTTTCTTCGCCGGGGTGCTGTTCCGCCACCTGTTCCCGTCCAAGACCTCCACACCGCCGCCGGCGACGACACCCGGGGACGCCTCCGCCGCGGCCCCCTACATCCCGGACTTCAAGCGCGCGTTCGAGCACTTCTGCATGCACGCGGCGAGCCGCGACGTGCTGGAGCACCTGCAGAGCAACCTGGGCCTGCGCGACGGCGACCTGGAGGCCTCCCGCGCGGCGCTGCACCGCTTCGGCAACACCTCCAGCAGCAGCATCTGGTACGAGCTGGCGTACCTGGAGGCCAAGGGCCGCGTCCGCAGGGGCGACCGCGTGTGGCAGCTCGCCTTCGGGTCCGGGTTCAAGTGCAACAGCGCCGTGTGGCGCGCCGTCCGACGCGTGCGCCGCCCGTCGCGCAGCCCCTGGCTCGACTGCGTCGACCAGTACCCGGCGCGCATGGACGCCTAGTAAGTTGATGATGGTGGTCTCTGTCTAATCTGTCGCGTGCGCCCTGCGCTGCCTGCCTTTAATTATATGCTACCGATGATCCATGGATGGAATAGGACGCGATCGATCTGCATGCGTGTAACTTTGGTTTGTGTTGCTTGTTTAGCGGTTTAAGGGAGAGAGAAGAGACACTAGTACCATAATGGATGCGCCTGCGTGCGCGCCGTGGAAGTGCTTCTAGGTTTTATTTGGTTTTTGCTATAACTTTTCAGCCCTCCTGTTTATTCTTCTCCTTTTATGCATAATATAGACGTTAATGTTTCAAATTATGTGCTTTGAAGGTTACTCTCTCTTTCTCTGGTTGATTCCAGTACCAACCAAGTTTGCAAACATGCATACAGACAGTACATCCTCTCTCTGTGTTCTTTTCCTTGAGAAAAGAGTTCATATTACAAATAAGTCACTACCAGATAATTGATCTTCCATCCAACCTTTTTATCCCGGTTGACTTTGAACCCGAGATTAAGGTAACTTTAGTTCCGGATCAAAAATGAGGCACCAAAAGGGTATCGACAGGAGAAGCTTTAGTCCCAATTGTAAATATCTGACACCGACACCTCCCCCTCCAACCGGGACAAAATATTTATTCCCGATTGGTGGCAAAGGAGGGGGATCTGGTTTTAAAAGTGACCTCCCTTCGCCGCCTCCCTGGAGCACGTTGTTCCCAAATCATTTCGGTCTGCGTTGAAATGCCAGATCCGCGAAAAGTTGTTGCAAACTTTGTACTGCTACTCCTGATGAAATTGGATCTCAGACATTGTTGCTACCAATTTGATGCTCCTCCGTTGTCGCGTTGAGTCCTCCTGTCAAAATGTGTTTAGCTCCGGTTTGGTACATTTGGATTTGGCTGATCTTGATTGATGATTGGGCTTAGGTTGGGCCTGGCCTAATCGGCACCCCTCATCCTCATCTTGCCCAATAATTGGCCGTTGTTGCTTCTCGACGCGTGTCGATGTCCATGACCCATTTATCAATCAGTGATGCGCCATGCATACTCGAAAATCACCACAGATTTGCTCTGCGATTTGGTTGCGAAACAGTGTACAGTTGCTGAGCTACATACTGCGTATCAAAATGATCAGCATTTGGTTGTGCATCACAGATTCGCCCTCAGCCTCAGCAGATGAACCTCGACCAGGATTCCATCCACATGACCCTTCGCTGCTCCTTTGGTCGGTCAACTTTATCCTCTTCTTGTTTTGCTCCCCTATCCAGTACTCCTCGCAGCTTCTGTCCTGCTGATGTTTAGAATGGCAGATGCCGCCGAGGTCGTGCGCCTCGTCCACCTCCAGGGCCGTGCCAAGGCTGTTGCCTCCACAACGCTCAGGAACCGTGGTCAGATCGCTTGATTCAGAGATCCCCTGCCGCCTTACCTTATCTCCCGTGCATACGCTGCAGCAGCTATTTTCATGGCATAGCTGATGCGGGTAGAAGAGGTAGGTGCGTGCTTGCACTCAGAGCTGCGTGGAGAGAATTTTTTTTCGTGAATACGTAGGAAAGCTGCGTATCTTTATATGTATTAAGAAAGAAAAACGTGTAGAACGTTATAACGCGGATCTATCCCCGGACACTCGCACACGGTTTGCAGGAGAGAATAAACAAAGTGATGCGTCCGATGCTAGCCCCGTCCGACGTCCGACGATAGTTTACGCACTCCTATCGCGTGGGGCAACAACCATTAACCGCTCGAGCTGGCACCACCGTCACGGCAATGACAAGGCCAAAACAGACCACTGGCCCCTATTAGCCACCACCTGGACGGGCCCAGCTGTCGGTGGCTCAGGAAAGTAAAGAAACAACGGCAGCTGTCGGTGGCTCAGGAAAGCGGTAATTGCAGAGGAGCAATTCTTGGCAGGGTAACCGTCGCTCGCTGTACAGGAGTACAGGTGTACCACGGCCCATGAGGCCGTGCGACGCGTAACGGACCCGGGCAGGGATCGACGCCGCGTGGCCACGCGGCGGTCTTATCCGCTCGCTCGTCGTCCCCATCGCTTCCCTTCCCTCCCCGCTCCGATCGCTATAAGTTCCCCACCGTCCCCAAGCCATAGACATCCATCCATCCATCCTCGTTTCCCTTCAAGCAAAAAGCAATCAAGCAACTGCACTGCACCCGGTCAGGGCAAGAGAAACAACCAACACAGATCCAATGGCGATGGCACCCGTCCTCACACGCCGTCTCGTTCCCCGCCACCCCGGCGGGTGGCGCAGCCGTCTTCCGGCCCCGCGGCGCCGCGGCAGGAGCCGGGGTGGTCCGCGCGGCCGCCGGGTCGGCGGAGGGCGGCGGCAAGTGGTGGGCGCCGCTGGTGGGGTGGTCGGGGAAGGCCGACTACCTGGAGGCCCCGGCGCCGGTGGTGGCGGTGGCGCAGGACGGCGCGGCGGCGGCCCGGAGGCAGTTCGTGGGGGGCCTGACGGAGGAGAAGGCCCGCGAGCTGCGGGCGCGGATGGCGCAGACGGAGTCGTTCCACGACGCCATGTACCACTCCGCCATCGCGTCCCGCCTCGCGCGCTCCGCCTAGGGCCAGTAGGCCGCCGCCGCGGGGACGAGGAACTCGCCGGCGCCGCGTGTACATAGCAGTAGTAGACTGGTAGTGGTAGTCGTTGTCGAGGAGGAACGGGACGGGGTTCCGGTTTTAGCGCGCGACCCCGTTCTGGTCCATCTCTGATTCCGCATTTTACCGTGGATGTACAGATGGTGCTGTGATCTCGGCTTAATGTGGTTTACATCATCACAAACTTTGTTGTTTTGATCCGATTGGTGCTTAGATGTGTGATGATGATCCCCTGCTTTTGCATCGTCTATCCACACAGGCCGTGGATGAGGCTCCCACCGCCGGAGTTGCCATCGAGCCGCCTCCTCCCTCCCTCCCTCCCGTACGTTTTGACATCAGTGTCAGCAGCAGCGTGGCGCTGACTCGGCTCGGAGCGGGAGCCGGGGACGCGGTCGGTGCCCGTGACGGTGAGTCAGCGTGTCGCGGCGCGGACCGGCACTTGGCAGGCGCGCCGAAGCAGCCAGGCCCCGCCGCACGGAGTACCTACCAGACACTGTGGTCCACAGACCTCACGGACCGTGACCACCTGACGAGGATCCGAGACGACGATTCTCAATGCTCACCTGATCTGCGGCCATCCGGGTCATTCTCTCTTGATGACCAACTCGTGGCTCTCGGCTTTCCGTTCCACATCGGCCCGAGTCCCATGTCGCATGCCAATCTTTTCTAGAGAAACACACGGACCGAGCATACGCGCACGCAAAACACCTGCAGCGCAGCCGAACAAATTCAAACATCCGCCAGGGGCTACCTTCTTGAAGGAAGGGAAATTTGTGAAATGAAATAAGTAATGCGGGTGAATAATTTCTCGAGAGTTTTCAACGACAAAAAACCGAGTTTAACTATCCATTACTTCTCTACACGTCATTTTTATTTTAGTTGACTTCAGGATGTAATAAATTATTTGCTCCCTACGCATCCTTGCTCCCATTTGCTACCACGAATCCGTGCCGCGAAACCTCTTGAAAGTCACACCACTAGTGCCTGCTTACTGGGATGTCCAAACAATCGCACTGCTGAATTCTTTCTTCCAAGAGGACCGCATGTGCAAGTTCAGTGGCAGGCGCAGGAATTCAAGATTGAGTGTGTATACATACTGACGAACCAAACAATCATCGCATATAAAAGATAAAGGTTCATGAAAATAAAGGTTGAAGGCTACATGGTATTAGTATAAATAGTTCCTTAATCTAGTATTCATACAATATTTTGAAACCATCAACTTATAAAAAATTACAAATTAACTCGATGAGGCAGCTTTTGGAAACGGGAGACGGGCCATGTTTAGTTACTCCCAACTCCCAACTTTGACACTATGCAAAAAGAAGATTCCCTATCACATCAAACTTGCGGTACATGCATGGAGTACTAAATGTAGATGAAATTAAAAACTAATTGCACAGTTTTGTTGTACTTTGCGAGACGAATCTTTTAAGCCTAATTAGTCAATATTTGGACAATAATTCACAAATACAAACGAAACGCTACAGTGTGCTACAGTGCTGTAACAGTAATTTGGCACCTCCCAAATTCCCCAACTAAACACGGCCACGATGTCTTCATCAACAACATGTAGGAAAGTTCCTTCTCGATAAATGTAATCAAACAATCATTTAAATATTGAAGCGCCCCTCGTGTTATTTCTTAGCTTGTTCTTCACAAAAATCAAAGCCGAAAACTATTTCCACCCTTAGAATTTGTATCCCTGATAGCAAACAAAGCAAAATACCCTCGACGTGGGCTCTGCCTCCTCTGTGTTTGTGCTTGCCGGGGCCGGCGATGCTTCCGGCCCTTCCGCACTTGTCATGGCCGTTGCTGTCACGCGGTGACTTGTTCCGCCCTTGCTATGGCCGGCTGTGCAGAAGGCATGGCGCACAAACCCCATGTCAGATCAGCCCTCCGCTCTTGCGCTCCTCTTCCATATAGCAGGCGCCGATGGATGGGGACGGCCATGGCCAAGGAAGGAAGCTAACCCTAGCGCTAGCGGCAGCGAACCAGAAAACGGATGAGAAGTTGAGAAAGGAGAGGAGGCGCGGGGATCACGATTCACGACGTCGGGGATCACAGAGAAGGGGATTCACGTCGTGAGGCAACAAGCCGAGCAAACAGCCGGCCCACAAGCCTGTTTTTCTTGTTTCGGCTCAGACAGACACGTTTTGACCCACTTTTACATATCAGGATATACCTATATGTACTGGATAAATTTTTTCTCTTAAAATTATTAGGTGTACATATGTACACCATGTACCTCTACTGGACGAGTTACCCCTTTGATAAGCCTTGGTCACCCTTTCACTTTGGGCAAAAGAACGGTTCTCGCAGCTTGCGTGACCCTAGTTCCAACTTTCCAACCATGAAAGTTAATAAGGACAAACAAACTCTTCCAAAAAAAGAAAGGACAAACAAGTGGAGAGTATTAAGGGCCAATTTGGTGGGGCTCCACCTCCGCCGCGGCTTCTGCTAGAGCCCTGGAAAAAAAAGTAGCAGCTCCTCTGTTGAAGCACCGATGGAGCTGGAACCGGTTTTGAATTAGGGGGCAGAGCAAAAATACTGGCTCCTCCGGCTCCTCTCCGTCCCCACACCAGCACGTACCAGAATACCCTTTTGAGTTGGTGATTATTTCACCTAAAAATGCCACAAACGGCAGCAAAGCGCATGGCGTCGGGTCATTGGCCGTTGGGGAAGTGTTGCGTCGCCGTTGGGGCCATGCGGCTTCGGGGGAGCATCGTGCAGGGGCTAAAGCGGTGCCCCTGAGCTGGAGCAGCCGGCACGGCGCCTACAGAGCAGAGCAACGGCCAACGGCGGTGGAGCAGCAGCAGGGACACAACGTGAAGGAGCTGCAGGGGTGGAGCACCAGCTGCTATGCAGATGGGCGGTGGAGCAGCAGCAGAACAATGTGGTGGTGCCAGAGCCACGCGCATGGGGCAGCCCGCAAGCGGCAGGCCGGCAGCGGCCAACAAGGTAGAGAAGGGCGAGGGCCGAGGAGCATTCTTGTGCGGTGGAGGAAGCGAGCATCGGATAAGGATGATGGATTGAGAGAGAAGATAGAAAATAAAAGGTGAGAAAAAATATAAAAAATTACAAGGGTAGAGAGAATAAAATAATAAAAAGAAAATGGGAATGAAAAGGAAAAAGTAGATTATTGTTAATCTATAATCATACTAATTAATCATTTTTATTTTAGATGAAATCGCTACAATGAAGTTAGATAGCGAGGGGTATAATGGACATTATTCATGAAAAATAGGAGAAGCCGTTTTGCCAAACATTTTTCAAAACGTCAAAACGGTTCCAACTCTACTAGAGAAGCAACTTCATCAGAGGAAGCGCAATCGGAGTCTTTTTCGAAGGAGCCGAAGTTCTACCAAAGATGCCAAACCTAATTAGGTCAACAAACGAGAAGCGGTAATCACACGATGTAGATAGAAGCATCTACTTGAGTTGAAAATGCAAATGTACTCCGTAGACAGAGGCATCTACTTGAGTTGAATATGCGAATATGGAGTACAATATAGGTGGCTGGCATTTATTCTTTAACAACAGTAAGACTTGACAATGGTCATTTTTTAGGCATCTTGAAAAAATTGTTATCATTATGATATGGATGGAATTGAAATTTTCCATTTCATACACAAATTCTTAGAAATTACTCCCTCCGTCACAAATTACTATTTTAGCTTTTCTAGTATATAACTTTTGCTATATATATAGACATAATATATATTTAGATGCATATCAAAAGGTATGTATCTAGAAAAGTCAAAACAAATAGTTCGTTCTTTATCCCGTTCAGAATCGGACATGAGATAGAGATCATCATGATGCCAAAAATTGTTAGAGCAATTCCAGCACATCCTCTAAACAACCCCCTATCCCAAGTTTTAGAAGGCCAAGTAAAAAAAAAATGCACTCCAACAAGCTCTCTACTTATCTCCCTATTTTAGTGAGGCTTTCAAATTCCCCTCCACGTTTCATTCCTGAGGGGTCACTAGGGAGCCCTCTATTTATGAGGGTTATTGCTTGATTTGGAAGTATTTTTGTGGCTCTTAAAAAATAGAAAGAATCTCCATTTAATCTTCAGAGCTTAAATCGACCTATTGTTGGAGTTGCTCTTTCCACGTGAGCATCCTCTTCTAGAAAAACCTAAATTAAGACGACATTGCGTGTTCGCCCTACCTTCGCAACAACGTTAACCGCCCCCAACGGCATGACCGTCACGGCGAAAAGAAAAAAAAAAAAGACACCAACGCCGTAGCCGGAGCCCGCAACCTGACCCACGCGTCAGTGACATGACGGGCCACCGTTGCTGGACAGCCTGTAACACCGTACCAGGATGCCGCGCACGTATCCACGCGGCGGTCTTATCCACTCGCCCATCCCATCCCATCCCTCCCCTATCCGGCCGCTATAAACGCCCCGCCATCCCTACGGCCTTCACCTCCATCACCATCAGCATTCATCTTTCTTTCCCAGGCTTCAGCAGCATCCTCACCTCGCACCCACCCACCAAATTCCAAAGCAAGCAACAGCCCGACCGACCGATCCGAAATGGCGATGGCACCGTGCGCAACCGCCGCCTCCGTCTCCTTCCCCGCCCGCCCGGCGGGGGCATCCTCCGCCCGGCCGCGCGCCGCCAGCGCGGGCGCCGGGGTGGCCCGCGCCGCGGCGGGTGGCGGGGAGGGCAGCGGCAAGTGGTGGGCGCCCCTGCTGGGGTGGTCCGGGAAGGCCGACTACATCGAGGCTCCGGCCCCCGCGGCGAAGGAGGCGGCGTCGGCGGCCACCCCGGGGAGGGCGTTCGTGGGGGGCCTGACGGAGGAGAAGGCCCGGGAGCTGCGCGCGCGGATGGCGCAGACGGAGTCCTTCCACGACGCCATGTACCACTCCGCCATCGCATCCCGCCTCGCCCGCTCCTCCGCCTAAGGCCGTGGAGACGACGACGAGAGCGACCCGCCGACATCGCCGTAGATCTGGCGCTCCGTCCGTGTGCGCCTACATGTGTATATGATATGCCTGTCGCGACCTTTTTTTTTTCTTTTTCTTCTTTGGATTGGGGATTGGTTCCCCCATTGTTGTTGTTGCCGAGGAGGAGAAGGCAAGAGAGCAAAGGGAGGGGGATCTGGTTTTAAAAGTGACCTCCCTTCGCCGCCTCCCCGATCTGGAGCGCGTTGTTCCCAAATCATTTCCGGTCTGCGCTGAAATGCCAGATCCGCGAAAAGTTGTTGCGAACTTTGTACTGCTACTCCTGATGAAATTGGATCTCAGACATTGTTGCTGCCAATTTGATGCTCCTCCGCTGTCGCGTTGATTCCTCCTGTCGAAATGCGTTTAGCTCCGGTTTGGTACATTTGGATTTGGCTGATCTTGATTGATGATTGGGTTTAGGTTGGGCCTGGCCTAATCGGCACCCCTCGTCCTCATCTTGCCCAATCTTGCCCAATAATTGGCCGCTGTTGCTTCTCGACGCGTGTCGATGTCCATGACCGATTTATCAATCAGTGATGCGCCATGCATACTCGAAGATCGCCACAGATTTGCTCGAAGATCGCCACTGATTTGCTCTGCGATCTGGTTACGAAACAGTGTACGGTTGCTGAGCTACATACTGCGTATCAAAATGATCAGCATTTGGTTGTGCATCACAGATTCGCCCTCACCTTCAGCGGATGAACCTCGACCAGGATTCCCATCTCCGAGGACTGGATCAGCAATATCGACGGCACAATTGGCATTTTTTTAATTTCGTAGATATTTAATTGCTGACACCGACCTCTCTCTAAAGTAATCGATGCGCTAATCAAAATCAGGTCCAGGTCCATTGCGTTAGTTTAGTACGATCAACTCGTCAGTTATCGAAAGTCCAGTTGCCGGGCGAGGCGCGCGAGTGGCCGCTCCCGTGCAGGCGCGGCAGCTTATTTTAGCCCCCGCGCGGCGGTGCCCCCAACGTGACGTGCTTAAGCGCAGGAGAACACGGGGTATCTTTCCCGCACACGGTCCCGATCAGAATAATGATCCACTCGTTATTTTGCTAATTATACAAGTACAATGGTTGGGGTTGCTTATTCCACATACAGAGTGAATGAATGAGAAAAAGCATCCTGCAAAGCTTCAAATTTACAGATGGTATGATTGTGGTAGATGTTTTTAACCATCGGTGTTAATTCGCCAATTAGCACTGCGGCAGCGTTTCAATGTTTGCACCAACAATGATACACCCGAATGCACGACTAACAACCACTTCCAGAGGCTCTAAAATTTTACCGGTGACGGAACGGGCGATGTTTTAGCCACCTGGATTCAGGCGCCAGTTAGCATTGCCGTCTGCAGCTGTAGGGTATTACGGGTTAAACAAATTGTACAGCTGCAAGTACGGATTTTTGAGAGGGGGTTGCTGTCCAAGTCCAAGTCCAGTCCGTACCAGCGACGAGAGAAGCGGCCAAAGACGTACGGCAGGCACAGGCGCGCAATCACAGCACGCAGCAGCTATCGGCCTCGTCAATAACAAAGATCAGACCAGTGTTGCCTATCACCCCTGCCTCGCTGGCATTCGGCATTTGTCCATCGCACAGCTGACCAGCCTGTGCGTGCTTTTGTCCATTCGCATTTGGTGATGCCGTGACGGTCAGACGGCGGTAACAACTAACAAGACCATGCATAAGAGAAGTATATTACGCTGTGCATTGCCTAAAGAAATGGGCGCATGATAATCTCCACTCCACTTGTCGGGTCCCCTGACAAAATATAGAAGCAACCAGGAAGCTGGTAAACCCTTTACGCAGTAGGGTAGGTTCTGGTCTCGTGTTCCTGCTTTTGG
This sequence comes from Setaria italica, assembly GCF_000263155.2. Lineage (NCBI taxonomy): Eukaryota > Viridiplantae > Streptophyta > Magnoliopsida > Poales > Poaceae > Setaria > Setaria italica. The sequence goes on along the minus strand of NC_028452.1, from coordinate 6,754,507 downwards.
TTATGGTTATCTAGCTCATAAAGCCCCCACCTTCAAGAAATAGCAGTTCAATCATATTCATTCCGGTGCAGCATCTAATATCATCATCAAAAGCGAATGGGCGACTTGTGAACAGAATACAGTTGCCGAATATATATTTCTTGCTGTCAGGATTATTTTATGTGCTCAAACATTATACCCTTTTGGCAAACATAATAGCAAGAACGGAAGGAAATATAGGTACATGGCACACTTGTCAATCTGAAGACCCAGTCAGCTCTTATCCAATGGGGACTCTCAATGCAATCAAAATTTGCTGTCTGAAAACTCATCTTTTCATCCCTGGAGGGATGCAGCTCATTTGCTCTCCACGTCATATAGTTCCGATCTGAAAGAACAAAGATAAACCAGATAAGCACGTCTCAGTAATATCTCTTTGTGGATTACACTAGCATAGACCTTCACTACAAAAAATGGCAAGACTTGTCATCAATTCCTAGTGAAGAAAGTGTATCTGAAACTTTGAGCATATGGACAAAACGAATAGAGAAAACGTGGAAGTTGCGAGAATGAGTTCAATATGAAAATGCTAGCAACACCATCAAGCATGACAGGTCCACTGAACGAGCACAGAAAATTAAGAACAAACAGACATAAAAAGTTTGGAAACAAGTTTGCACAAAAAATAACTGTATGATAGAAAAAAGGGATGAGTCTTTCAGACAGGAACTACATACAAGAATGTCCACCTTATCTCTTTGTGGGCTACCCTAACATATGCTTTCAGATCTAAAAAAGGTACTTAGTAAGAATTATCATTATTAAGGAAGTTTATCTTCAATATTGTGCATATGGACAAACCTATATAGAGACAACATTGAAGTTGCAGGAAACTAGTTCAACACAAAACTGCCATCATGCATGAGCACATCACGCATGACAGGTCAACCAAATCCTGTCACTAGCAGACGTGAAGATAGGTAGTCTTACACAATCAAATTAACTGGTACAACAGATGTAGTCATGACCATTGGCATGTAAACCAGTTTGCACAAGCAAGTACAGCAAGAAAGAAGGGTGCCTTTCAAGATCGGAACTATATACAAGAACTTAGTTTACTTGTGTAATGTGTAACCAGGATTGTAGTGCCAAGATCTACTCATCTACATGTATCAAAAGCACTTCATAGTAAGAGTAGAACTTAAGAAAGCAGTTCCTGTTCCTTGTTCAGCACTCACATTTCATCCATAGCTTCACACATATTATGTAAGCCATTCATTTGCATCCACAGAAAACACAGTTAACTCAATATGGGATGGCAATTGGCCAATGGTTTGACTGCTGTCCTCACATCTTGCACTTAGATTAGACAATGCAAATCATGCCCTTTGCTGACATATACAGTTTTTACATCATAGAGGATTTGACTTAGTATACCCATAACATATGCCAAGTAGTTCAATACCAGAACGTGAGTACTGTATATACTCCAGGTTAAATCAGCCCAAGGCAAATCTCCATCAAATATACCTGATCTTTATAAAAGCTAGCCATTAGCATAACAGTTAATTTTACTTCAAGTGCTACAAGAGTTTCTTGTACATCAGGAGTCAGTATAAGATATATCATGCCTGCAAATCTTCCACAAAACAAACTAAAAAATTACATTGTTCTAGACTTCTAGGGAAAATGCTAGCATCGCTATCAGGTGTGACCAGTCCACAAAACCATCACAGGAAATAAAAAACAGACATAAAGATTTGGAAACCAGTTTGTGCAAGCAACAGCATGAAAGCTAGATTGGCTTTTCCAGATAGGAGCTACATAAAAGAATGTCCAGCTCATTCACTTTGTGGTTTACCCTAACAAGTTAACATAGGCTTTCACAACTAACATAATAAGAATTAACTTTATGGAAAAAAAATCATCTGTAGTTTTGTGCATATGGACAAATCAAAAACAGACAATGTGGAAGTTGCAGGAAATAAGTTCAATTCAATACGAAACTGATTTCTTTCCATCAGGCATGAGAGGTTAACTGAAAGATACAGCAATGAAATCACAAGCAGACATGAAGATGGTATATGTGCACAATCAAATTACAGAAGATGTAGCACTATTATCAGCAATATAAAACAGTAGCAAGAACAGCAAGAAAGCAGGGGGCGCCTTTTCATGGAGGAACTATATACAAGAACATAGTCTACTTATTTTTAGTACTCCATATGATGTACAAGAACATAGTCTACTTATTTAGGTTGATACTCCCTAGTTTCCTATGTAATGTGTGACCATGATTGTAGTACCTAGATTTACATATATCAAGTGCATTTGATAATATAAGAGTGAAAAATTAGAACAGCGGTTCCTGTTCCTTGTTCAGCACACACATTTCATCCATAGGTTCACACATATCATATAAGCTTTTCAGTCCCATCTAAAGTAAAAAAAACAGGTAACTAATATGGGATGTCAACTGGACTATGGTTTCACATCCTGATTTTTCAATTGGTTCACACATATCATATAAGCTGTTCAGTTCATCTACAGTTGAAAACAGGTAACTCAATACGGGATGTCAACTGGAATAACATCCAAAACTTCCTTAGGTTCACACATATCATATAAGCTGTTCAGTCTCATCCAAGGCCACAGTAAAAACAGGTAACTCAATATGGGATGTCAACTGGACAATGGTTTTCACATCCTGAACTTAAGGACTCCTAGACCGAGTTCTTTGCTGACACATAACTTTTAATTCATGGAGGATTTGACGTAATAAGCCTATGCTGAAAGTTCTTCAATAACACAACATGGGTACTGGATATAATCCAGGCTAAATCAGTCTGTAGCATTAAACCCACAGTCCTCCACAGAATATATATATGATCTTTGCTAGACATTAGCACAACAGTTCATTTCACCTCAAGTGCCAAAACAGTCTCATGCGTGCTTCTTATTCCCATTATAACATCATGAATCAAACATAAGACAATCATGCCTGAAAATTATCTTTGTACAAACTAACAATGCATTCTTATAGGAAAACCAAGCCAATGAATGCATGGACCGATTCATTACATACTAGATCACTATATGACCTAGATATGCTTCTCTTCCATAGCTCCTTTCTTCCTATAACATGCATCCAGATGTTCACAGAACAACACTAAGTAGATCAACTATATGTAGGGCTCAACTTCCTTAAGTGGCATGGATAACCCTGTTTGTTCCGATTTACGTTGAAATCTTAATTATGGACTATGGATGAAGGAAAAAAAATCTCCAGTACCTTGTTACTTTATTAGTACTGCTCATGAATCATAGCACGACCAAGTGAGCAATTGTTCCCATGAGAAAAACATAATATAGTGATTATCACCAAGATGGTTACAAGATTTTCAAGTTCATATGATCATATTCTGTTACAGTCTTTCAAGCGCATTTATTTTCCATACAATTGCTCGGCAGACTATGCTTGAGCGTTGCAATGTCCGTTCTATTGTAATGCCGTGAAACTAAAGCTGTCCCTATCAGCCATCAGCATAATCACAAACAGGCTTAGCATTACCAATTTACCAGCAATCGACCATCTAATAAAAACAGGGGCACATAAAGGGAGCACGGGAGTGAGGTGAGGGAGGAGGAGGACGACGTACATGAGGTAGGCACCATGGGCGAATGCTCCGGCGAGGACGCCGTAGAAGAGGCGGTCCCTCACCACGGGGTTGTGCCGCAGCCCGATCCTGACTGCCCCGTCGAACCACGCGATGAAACAACCAAAACACGAGTCAGCAGACGCAGCAAGTAAGGGGGATTGGAGCGGAGGGCGTGGCGAGCGTACTGAGGGGGAGCACGGGGGCGTAGACGAGCGGGAGCAGCAGCATATACGGCGGCTTCCGCTCACGCTGCGGGGGACGCCTCGCCGCCGCCGGATCGCTGGCGCGAGAGGACGATGCAAGTGAGCGAGATCGCTTGGGTGGAGTAAAAAGAGAAGGTGAATTGAGCAATAGTGGGTATTGAATTGCTTACTCGAACTGCGAGGAGGAGCGGGACGCCATGACCGGGGCCGGCGCCGGAGACGGCGGAGAAGAGATCGAATCGAATGGAATCTGAACGAGTAAGAGAGGGGTTTGGCTTTGGCGTTGCGTGCTTCTCCCGGGATTGGTTTTGGTCAGTTCGGCGCCGCCGGTTTTGGAACCCGTTGGAACCGTGGTTTCTCCTGGATTACGCCTCCTTTTCGTGGTTACGTACTGCGTAGTGGATTGGGCCAAATGTCCTGGATGGACCGGGTTACTTTTCGTGCCGAACAACAAACACCAGCCCAAATGAATGAGTGAGGGGGGCATTGTACACGTAATATAGCTAGACGGGCCCGGCCCATATTGTTAGGTCCGCAACTCAGCCCGCTGATCAGTCTCGCCTCTCGCGGCTGCTCCTGACGACCTGACCCGAGTAGATCGGCGGCGGCGACGATGCTGAGGGCGCGGGGGGCGGCGGGTGCGCTGCTCCGCCTCGCCGGCGCGGGAGCCTTCGCCCAGAGCGGCGGGGCCCCTCCGCTTGCGCGCGCGGCATTCACTCGCGGCTTCCTCGATCTCCACAAGGTAGCCGCTTCGTCTCCGTCCGTCCTCCATTTCTCCGCAGCCGCAGTTGATTAGATTGTTAGCGCGAATGAGTGACTTGTTTTTCTCGTTGCTGGGGTAATCAGATGGTGAACAAGGAGGCCATCGAGAAGGAGAAGGCCAGGCTGTAAGGCTCCTCTCCCCCCAACTCGTTTACTTGCTATTCATAGTTACTCCTACTGGCTTGCTGCTGCAACTTCACCGCAGCACTGTATGGAATATGCAAAGTGTGATGCTTCTGATTGGTCTAGTGCAGTAAGGATGAGATGAGTAGGGGCTACTTCGCGGACATCTCCGAGATCCGCAAGAACCAAGGCAAGGTATTTATAGTATGAAGTACACATTTATTAGTTGTTGATGGATTTGGGTGATTGGTAACCACACTGTGATCAAAATGGTTTAGATTGCGACTGCAAGTAAGGCCATCATCCCAGAGGCTGATGCTGTTGAGTTCCCTGATCTGGTTGTGGAGTCCCCTGATGGCGGGGCTTTGCATCTGCCTCTTGTTGCGCCTGCTCCAGAAGATGATGGTGGTGAGGCTGGTGTTGGTGTAATTCCTGATGCTTCATTGGTCTGCCTTTCCTTTCGTGCAAGCTCGCAGGTATGTGAGGGACTGGTCAGCTGCTTTTGCTTGATAAACCCTGTAGTTTACATCAGCTTGGTTTGCAACCATGGTGGTGTGCACTCCAACTGTTTGGTTTCCATTACATTTGCAAAATTCTACCGCTACACCTCTTAAGTTAATGTATACTTCAGTGTTTTTAAGGCGTTGCCTAGGCGACAAGGTGGTGGTGGCTCGCCTCGCCTAAGGTGTCGCCTTAGCCTGCCTAGGCGATTAGGTGGTGGTGGCTCGCCTCGGCTCGCCTCGCCTTAACGCTTTAAAAACTATGGTATACTTGCTTGATACATATACCTAGGATCATATGGATTTTGACCGGATATGCTTTGGTTTTATGTGTATCTGTGACAAATCAAGAGTTAACAAATCACTGGTCATGTATCTGTTATAACACTTCATCCAGAAAGCTTTGTATTGTGTACATCCCATGATTAAAATGCATCCTGCATTGATCTAGCTTCCTGGCCTGGTAGCATTGTTTTCAGAAGCTCTAATCCTCTGCCATTCAGGTTCAATTTGTACCAACTACTTCAGCAAGCCCACTAAATGCAGATAAGAACTTTTAGTTGCTCCTGGTCAAATTTTTAGGCAAGACATGACATCCAGGCATCCAGCTACAACTTCTCTCACCATGGTAGCGAACAATTCAGTGTAGAGTACTGTGCCCACCAGTGCATGTTGATTGCGGATTGATTGGCCAAATGCTGACGGTGTGCTATTAAGGGGTTGTTTGGATACCTGGTGCTAAACTTTAGCAGTGTCACATCGGATGTTCGGATACTAATTAGGAGGACTAAACATGAGCTAATTATAAAACTAATTGCAGAACCACTGTGCTAATTCGCGAGACGAATCTATTAAGCCTAATTAATCCATCATTAGCAATGGTTACTGTAGCACCACATTGTCAAATCATGGACTAATTAGGCTTAATAGATTCGTCTCGCGAATTAGACTCCATCTGTGCAATTAGTTTTATAATTAGCCTATGTTTAATACTCCTAATTAGCATCCAAACATCCGATGTGACAGGTGCTAAAGTTTAGCAGGGTATTCCCAAACACCCCCTAAATGTATGTGCACTTTGTTTGATGCCCCTAAAAGGCATGTTACTTAGGATTACAGATGCTCAGATCTTTTTCACATCCTCTCTAATATGCTTGATTTGTGGCTCTCTCATTTTTTCATGGCTCAGTATTTCATGTACTGATATCCAGATTCTCTGCTCCGATATGATATACATTCTTAGTTTGTGTTGCCTTCTAATTAATTTGTTAGAAAAGATATATAATTGGTCTAGGTTTCATATTTCTTTTTACATCGTAATTTGCATCACATTGATTGTTTGTGTTTAAGCTTATATGCTAAATGAACCTTAGTGATTCAACAGCTATTTGGGTGTGCCTTTTGCTAACAGAAAATGGCCGAATCATGGAGCTCACCTTTCCTGGATGCATTCGGTGCTGACAAGAACATTCATGTTTATGAGGTATCAATACATAATAATTCCTGGTTTTGTGTTCAATGCAAAGTACCAGTAACAGTGTTCAAATCAAAATAAATGAAAGAAGATATTGGATGGTGCTTGATGTATTCAGTAACTGTAAAGAAATTCATGATCAAGCTCTTTTTGCTAATCTTCTATCACCAATATCTTCTTATGTACCCCACTAACAGAATTCAAATTAAGCTCTAATTGTCATTACAGATAGTGAAAATACTAAGATGCTCTAGTTTACATGATTCCCTTATTTTTACTATCAAACTGTGGTTAGATTTTTTAACTACCCTTAATGCTTGTTTATTGCATATCAGAGTCAGCACAATTGTTTATTTAATATTTTAATGGCATGTGATAGTAAAAAGAGAATAGTGCTGTTAATCCTTTGTTAATTAAGTAATTAACCTTTAAGCTTTGGATAGTGCTGAGGGGGGGGAACACCTTACAATATTCCAAGCACTGAGCTGAAAGGGAAATATGTTATGTTCCAGGTCTCATTTATAGATTCTTGGCTATTATCATCGAGTCCTGTGAGACAAGCATTCCTGAAGGTGATGAGGAAATCAAACAATCCTCAAAGACATATTGTGTATGCTTTTGGGGACCATTATGACTTCCGAAAGAAGCTTCAGATTATAAACCTTCTCACCGGGTAACAGCATTCCTTTCCCTTTGGTCGTTTGGTAGAAGCTAAAAGTAGATATACCTTACACCTTACACTATTCTGTCAGTATAAGGTAGTTCAATTCTTGAACTGCAGGTACATATACCTGATTGATCGCCAAGGAAGAATAAGATGGCAAGGCTTTGGATCTGCAACACAAGAAGAGCTGTCATCACTAACGGCGTCTACCTCCATTTTGTTAGATGACAAATGAGATGAGGCGGCTACCTGTTTTCTTTTTCTTGTAACTTTCGGGGGATGAAATTTTGTTTCATACCAGTTTCAAAGCGACCATTCAGCAAATTGAGGCACCTTTTCACAGCAGTTAATAAGCATGGGGTGTCTGGTTTTCTGGTATCCAATCACACACTGTAACCACATGGGTTGTTTGAGGATACAGCATGAATGTTCTGGTGTCAATGATTTCCTTGCCTTGTGTAACTGTTGTCTGGAACGCAAATCCTAACTTCTGCGATTAATAAGACTGCTGACCTGATTACATGGTTTGGTATCCTTGTACTAAACCTAGATATGCAAACTCTGTTTTGTTTGGCTCCTTTTATTCGTAGGGAGGATTGTTGCTCTGGGACTTGCATTGTTGAAGATCATGCATTGGCTTTTGATACGTTTTTCAGAATCTACCTAAATAATAGGAGTATTTTCTTTTTCGTAAGTGTGAGATTGGCCAACTTTCCAACATTATGTTCCACAGGAGTTTTATAGAATTCCAAGTATGTTCAAGAAATAAATTTCTCCCTCCCAAATTGATATTGAAAGTGAAAATTTTCATTAACTTTGTACTACATTTTTTTAACACGGTACATCCGCACATCACGAGAGAATGAGCCAACTGAGCTGTATTACATTGTGACAATAAAAGTAGAATTTCACAAAGTTGAGTGAGAAGAGTGTTGTTTTGAGATATGATAACACAAAAGTGTCCTTATTGTTAAACTAAATTCTTAAAGGTTTTTTTGTTAGTTTTCCCACTATTAATGTTGTCTCGTGAAATCTACACTCTTAAATGCACAAAAGAAAGGATAAAAAAGGGATAATGTGCCGCGCTCTCTTCGCAAAGAACGCGTTGAAAATCACAACCTCTCGAGGGGCCTAATTGCAATTGACGAGGAAACAACTGGCTCGTTGATGGCGGTTCATTGATCGAAAACCCCAAAGCCGTCGCTTCCGGCGCCGCCTCCCCGTTTCCGGCACTGCCGCCGCCGCCGAGGGAAGCAATGGTGGACGCCGCGGCGGGGGATGGAGAGGACTCGCGGTGGAGGCGGAGCAGCACCGATTGCGTCTCCTTCGTCGCCTCCCGCTTCGCCTGCACCAAGGTAGTACCCTACTCCCTAGCTACCAAACCCTTCCGCGGCAAAGCCCTACTCCGGCGCCGCCATTTCTAGGGTTCCGCGTTTCTTCACCGGCAAGCGGCTGTTGGAGCCGCCTTGGGGGCCCGTTGATTTGTGTGATGGTTGATCGGATTCTCACTTGCCTTGTGTGTTTGGGGTTTTGGTTGTAGGGGGCTAATTGCGAGTTCCGGCACTGCGAGGGCGCGCGGTTCAATCCGAGCTGCTGGTACTGGTTCCAAGGCAACTGCGTCAATCCGAGCTGCACCTTCCGCCACCCCGTGAGTGATGAAAGCCCAGCCGCTGGTTAAATTCCTTGGATGATAACCTGTGTTGGTGTGCTTGGCTGCTTGCTGTGTACCATGAGTAGAGAATGTGCTCAGGTTCGGTACTTGATAGTTGATAATGACAGACGCAAACGGTTAAGCTTGTGATGTTGTAGCTTTGGTTACTTACTTTGCGGAGTTCCTTAGAAAAAGCTTGCTTTGTGGAGAGGTGTTGTAAGAAAGATGAGATGGCAGTACTCTGGGCCAATTGACTGACTGTGAGCGATTTATTAAGAATATTTGCAATAGTTGTCCAGAGGGCTTGTTGGTTGGAGTGATGGATTCAATTGCGTACGAGCAGCCCACTAGTCCAACCAATTGCATACAGGCAGCCCATTGTACTACCACCAATGGACTCTCCAACAACATTGGGTTCTACCTGTGCATGTTGGTTGGAGTCAACTGTAATTCCCTGAAAAAAAAATGGTTGTTTGTGTGGCAACACTGACCAATTCCATGTCTCTTGTGATATGGGCATGTGGCGTTGCTGATGTATGTAAATGAGTTCAGGGATGGAAAGGTGGTTCAGTTGATCCAGTAGTTGGATTTGTTTGTGTTCATTAATTCATTTCCTGATGTACAAATAAGAGGTTGCCATGTGTTATTTGGTCCTGCTTTGTAGCCTTGATAGTGTTCATTTGTTTGTTAACTTGTTCATATACATTGATTGAAGTAACTTGCACTCTTCACTCTCTATTTTATGCCTTGAATTATTTCCGTTGACTTGCTGAGCCTTAGCTTCTTGTTAGCTTTCTTGCTTATGTAGTTTTGTATAGTGTTTTTTTATCTCATTACACCCTTATCTTGCAGCCATTGGAAAGCCTGAACCAAACCAAACCCTTGGCAGATCCACTTCTACCATATGCTTCTGCTTCTCTCAAGGCAGCCAGTCCTTGTTACTTCTACTACAACTCGTACTGTAAGAAGGGTGGCAATTGCCCCTTTCTACATGAGCCTCCAACTTTTAACAGTGTTGTTGGAACTTGTTCTGGAGCCACCACTTCCAACATTGCTGCACATGGAAATTCTGCTGGAGATGAGAAGATAGAATCATCAAAATTTGCTCTTGCTAATCCTTGTCAAGGCAGCCCTGAACGCATAAGGAATCACCACTCAAAAGGAGTTTCAGAGTCAACCAGTACCTTATTTAATGGAGCTGCTTCAAATGCACCTGAAACATCAATTGATGCAGTTGGATACATGAAAAGCTCCACGCCATCTGATCAAAGTTCAGGAGATCCAGCAATGGAACATGCAGAACAGGATGAATCGCGTGATTCCTCCCCTGGATTTGATGTCCTTGTGGATGATGGACTCCCTAACAAGATTGATCTTGAGCATCAACTGGCACAGGAAAGAGGCACTGATGTGCTTAATGTGGAAAATTATATTGGAGACCCAGTTGTTTATGGTCTGGATTATCATAATGCAGAGTACCAGGAGCAAGGACTTAGTGACTTTGAGCGCGGCTGTTATCTTGAAGGAGTTCATGGGCATAGTTGTTTGACCACATTAAGACATATACCACATATTAGATCAGATCATGTAAATTCCAATTCTGAAGAGCATGGCAAAAAGTTCTTCAATCCGAGAAGCTTAATGGGCTCGCGTGCTGACTTTGATCACCAGAACACTCAGATTGGACATATATCAAAGCAAAGACCTGAGAGGAGAAGAAGTGCAAAGGGCAAGAATGGCCGCACTAAGAGACATCGTACTCATGAACCCAGGAATGGTTCAGAAGAGATTGAGCAAAGACCAACACATGACATGCACAATTCGTTGATGGGAGATTGTTCTCGTTCTCTTGTCTGTGCAACCTTCAGAGGACAGAAGAAGAAAAGTAGAAGAAAGCAACACCATGCTCATTCTGCTAGATCATCAAACTATACTAATGCAAATGCAAAGCACATTGATGATCCTGAAAATTTTACTGGTCCAAAGTCCCTTGCTCAGATAAAAGAAGAGAAGTGTAGGTCCAGGCCAAGTTTTAGTCATCCCACTGTTCACGTGGCTCATGGGAGATCATTCTCAAATGATTTTGAGGGGCCCAAATCCCTGAGTGAGCTTCTCAAGGCCAAGGGTAGGACTCCTGTTGGTTAGGGAATCATTCTGTAGCAAGTGTAGATGGTGAACTTGGTCAGAATGATGCCAGTGAAAGCTAGTTTTTGCTAGCATAACAAGCAACTTGGAAGTACTTTTGTAAAAGAGCATGGAAAATGTTGATTTCCTGTGCTGTGGACAAATTGTTAAGAGGATGGTGAGTGTGACTGTGTGAGGAGGAAGAAAGGACCAATATTCAGGAATTACTTTTGCTTACTGCCACGATTGGTAAATGGCACTAACCCTCTTGTTACTTAGTGTTGCTAAATTCTTATAACTTTAAAATGGTGCTTTCTGGAGATAAATTTCTGTTACGCTCTTGGATACCATCCAATGGATGTGGAACACCTGTCAACGTTCATTGTGTTGTTCTGCTCAGTTATATGACATCAGCTTATTTACAAGCAAGAGTCGAACATGTCTACCTTTGTGCCTTCTGCTATGAATTATGATAGTTTTTTGAACTTATCGTGTTCGTAAGTTGATTAATTGATTTTGCATGGATGAAATTATTAACTAGCATGTGCATTTATTATATGATGGGAACCAACGCATTGATGCTAAATAACATCCTCAGCCCATTGCAAGTTATACCCAATCTTTTGTCAAATTTTCTTCACTATTTATTTGTGGGTAATGATTTTGTTAATTGAAACTTTGCACATGGATGTTTGCTGCTTCTACTGCCTTTAATGTTAATATACTATCGGTTAAACTAATATTCAGTAGCTCTTAATATAAATACAATATAATCAAAACAGGAGTGTTTCAACTAGTGCCAGTTGTTTAAGCACAAAAGCAGATAGAGGGGACCGTTTCCTTTTAGTCCGTGGCTTGATGTCAATGTTTTGTGCAGCCATACCTTACAATCTCCCTAAATCCTACCTAAGACCTCCCAACCTGTCAACATCATCTGACTCATCCTGAAATTTGTTATAGTTACCCTTCCTTTATATGCATGTATACTATTGGTTTCGCAACACATAGCCATATGACTTCCTAGGTGTACACACACCCACACGCAGAGAGGGAATGGCTGAGCTGCAGAGATCTTCTCAAACATTTAGGAGGTCTGGTTCATCAGGTTTGGTCTGGGACCAGAACCAGAGGGGCCATGGGGCAACTGGGGATACAGGGGAGGACAGCTTAGAGGTCAAGGAGCTAAGGCACTCCCGTAGTGTTGGGTCCATCGGAATGCTGAAGCAGCGTAGGGGCGGTGATGGCAAAGAGCGCAGCAGGTCCAACGATGGCAACCAGGCCTTCCGTACTCGACATGTCCCACCTGCTCTGGATCCACCTTCACCCAAGGTGTCGCGCTGCATGTTCTGTGGGATTTTCAGGAAGGAAGAGCCCTCACATACGTCCAAGCCCAAGCCCAGAAGGTACTAGGATGTTACAAAGCTTGAAACCTTGTCAGGGTAAAGTTCAATTGCATCATTAAGTGTTTTCTTATTTTGTAAGAGTTAAGAATTGTTGTTTGAATGGGTCTATGTGCTTCTTGGTGTGCTGCTGTTCCATTTCCTGTTTATATGGGTTTTCATACTCAGGCTTGCTAATGGTTACCTGTTCTATCTGTTATATCGAGTACTTGATACTCACTTCTGGCTGTAGTGTATATATTGATACACTTGTACATGAACATGATTTGTGCACGATGGTTTTCTTCATTAATATGTTTCATGTCCAGGCTACTACTGATTGCTGATTGTGGATCCTGAACGTGACCCTAATCTGGAAGTTAAATGATATACAAAGTTTAATTAGCTGCACCATGAGTTCGCTTTCCTCACAGAAGCAGCCCATTGTAATCTGTAGAACTATTATTTAGTAGTCATGTAGTCCATTATGTACTTGTTTTCCAAATGATGTGTTGATAATAATGCTTTAGTTCTCTTTGTCTTGTGGGATATTGCTGCTAGGTCGAGTACTACCTTCAAAAATTCCACAAGCAAATAGTACTGTTAGATATACTAAGAGTCTAAGAGTACTCATATACTAACTATGAAGTCACCATGCAGAGACTTTCTATCTTTGATGCTGTGGTAGGAAGTTTGAATGTAGGAGTTATTGTCTAAATAATTATGACCGTGTCGATGACACCTTAATAAACAAATTGTGGTCAATTTTAGATATCTTTCTTGTTGCTTTTGAACTTATCATGTCTAATTGCTTCTAAATAGTGATACCAACTCTTGTCAGTTTCTATGATCTATGTATTTAACAAGTTGCAATGCTGTCAGTATCATGTGATGTAAGCCATTTTCTTTATGGGACATCCAGTTCTAGCCTTTAGTTTTTTAAGGTCTAGTTTATCTTTATAAATAGATGTCCTACATTTTAGAGACAACAATGCACACATGAAAGGTTCCTAATAACATGTGGTTGCTCCTTTGATCTTCATATTTTGTGCAGCTGACACTCCTGATTTTATGATCTTCCATTTTCCAGAAACAGACCTGCTGCGTCCATAAAATTCTATGAGTTTTCAAAGAAATTCACATGGACTGTCAGTTATTTATACTGTAGGTTGGAAGGCCCTTATGCTGGATGCTGACCCATAAACTTTTTTGATACAATATACCAAGTCTGGAATTTCTTTCATATCCAGAGCATGCCTAATACAGAAATGGGCTGCAAGCCCTGCAACATGTGTGTTGGTTGTGAACCAGTAAAAGAATGTGTGCGGAGCAATATGAGAGTAGTTAGTTTAAGTCTTACACACAGAAAGTTTTAGGACTAGTTACTCTTATCTGTGCTAGGTTGTTTGGTCCGATCCACTTGACACTAGTCCTCGGTCTATGCTAGACGATACTAGGTCGCAATGCAACTGGTCTTCGCATATACAGATACTTGAGTTCCTATTGGTATTAGGACTACAAGCCATCCTTTTGACCTCCCTGCCTACCTTGCATCTTCTCCTAGCACTGTAGCACATTAACACGGCCAGTCTCTACAAATTAGTTTGAATGAAAGTTAAAGTAGCTACCTTGCATACACCTGTGAAGCTGTGACCAGTAAAGGCATGTTCCTATTTTGACCATATACTTACCAAAAGGAGTGAAAGAACCAGGGGCCAGAGCCCATTGCCAACATGAAGAGCTGAAAACGGTTGGTGAAAAACTCCGCAAAGTGACCAGTGAAGTAATACTGCGCATTTGCGCACAAATAAAATGAAAAGACAAAAATTGTGTGCGTGAGTTCATTTAAGTGATCTTTGCAGTACCCGGTTCAGGATTGAACAAAACCTGGGGATGTTTGAAAGCATTTGAACGTTGTTGGAATTTGAACCTGGGGATGCTATTTGTGCTATGCAGAAGTTCCATATAAATGCTCGGTGAAATTTCACATCCTACTCTCTGGAAGCTAGAGCCTAGAGCAGGATTTGTTAATCTAGGGTTGCTGAATATATCCAGAAGTAGAGGCTCTGATTTCTGATGTATGCATATGCGGTTGTTTTTTTTCCCTCCTTTATAAAGGAGTGCCAGGATAGCATAATTGGGAGTTCCTTTCGGCCAAACAGCTTTGCCTATGCTTGTTCTCTCTGAAGGTAGCTGGTGGTGGCCACCTTGGGCATGGTCTGGTCGTGCTACCAGCGAAATGGCAGCTGCACGTGCAAAATTGCCAAATAAAAGTTCAGATCACTCTCATACCCCAAGCAGCAGTGTGAGCTGACTAATTACCTCTGTGAGCACTGCTTCATATAGCAACCTGTCCAACCAAATACTCCTAATATTTTATCCACAAGGCAAACTGGATAAAGTAAATGATTACCAAAAATTCATGTGATATCATGACTTTCAAACATGATATTTGCTTCCTTATTGAAAATAAAAAAAAGCAGGCAGCTGGTTAGAAGGGGCCAAAGTTCGTCATCACAGTGCCACAAAAGGAGACACATATATGCATTGTTACGTTTCTAGGCTACAGATTAATTGGACAAATATACAGCGGACATACAGTTCTGCACTTCAGAAGCTGGTGTTAAAAGACATGAAGAGCACAATATTAACATGTACACTGGTCATTTGTTACAAGGTCATTGCTAAGATGTAAGCCAAAAGTTTCTTCTATATACAAAGTAACTCGTGTTACCGTGGGAATTCCATAGATAGCAAGATCTCCCTTTCCATACTGAACCGCCTGGTCCCATCAGTATCACCACTTCCTTGCCCAGCTGAAGGAATGTTCACTACGTGCACCTCGGTTCTTGGGTTGTTCCCAATGTTGGTTGATGCACTTTGCAGTGCCTCAAGTCTCATCTCGACTTGCTTCATCATGGGCCTATCTTTCCCGCTTGAGCTTATGCACAATGCTGCGACCTCTGCCACTTCCCTGGCATCTTCATCCCCTTCCCTGGCGACTTGAGGGTCTAGTATCTCAGAGAGCTTGCCTTGGTTGTGTAGCAAGAGAAACTGTTCCACCAGACTGTAACCTGCTGGTGACATGTAAATATGTGGTTTCTCCCTTGTTAAAAGCTCCACTAGCATGACACCGAAGCTGTACACGTCACTCTTCTCAGTGAGCTTTCTCGTGTTGTAGCACTCTGGATCCAGATATCCAAAAGTCCCTTGAATGGCAGTTGTTACTCTAGTCTGATCAATAGGGATGCCTCGGGAAGCTCCAAAGTCTGACACTTTGGCTGTTAGATTATCATCAAGCAGAATGTTGGTGGCCTTGATGTCTCTGTGAATTATTGACACTGAAGCAGCTGAGTGTAGATATGCAAGGGACCGCGCAACTTCAAGCGCAATTCTCAGTCGTTCCCTCCATGACAATGACAGTGAAGAAGTAACATGAAGATGCTCATAAAGGGTTCCATTTGAAATGAACTCATAGACTAACAGTGGAACTTCTGTCTCTAGACAGCATCCAAAGAGTTTTACCACATTCCTGTGGTTTATTTGAGAAAGAATGGCGACCTCATTGATGAAATTATCCGTTTCACTTTGGATTGCTCGCGTTGACCTCTTAATGGCAACGACACGCTGGTCAGACAATATGCCTTTGTAGACGGTGCCATGGCCTCCGTTGCCGATCTTTCGATCCTCGTCAAATGTATTTGTTGCCTTTTCTAGCTCTTCTAAGCTGAAGATCATCCTTTCAGCAATGTCCTTGTCTACTAACTGTTGCAACAACAACCCACGATTTTTCCTGAAGAAAAAATCTCTCAATTGTTTGGCCTTTTGGGCTCTTAGCTTTCCCCTTACGAGAATAGCAGAAAAAGTCAGAAGCAGAAGGAGTGCGCCACTGCCAAACCCTGTAGCAACAGCTAATCCTGGAACACCATAAAATTAAAATATGTTAACATAGCAACAGTTAAAAGCTACAGTTTAATGGGAGATCTTGTTACCTGAAAACTTTTCTGTAGCTTTGATGCATCCATGTGGTTTCTGGGGGTCGCCAGAGGTGCCATGTGGGCAGATGCAATTGTAAGAACCATCCGTGTTAATGCAATGACCCAAGCATTGGTATATATCTGGATGTGCGCACTCGTCAATATCTGTTGCAATGCAAACGGCAGATATGAAGCATGCTCCTGTGAGAAGAGTTGGCATGCTGGAACTGGAACTCTTTATTTTTTAATTTGATGATGAAGAGAATCTGGAACTCTTTTTTTTTCTTTATGAATGATGAGTTGCATACCTTGGCATCCATTTGGTATGTAAGGGTTGCCCTCATAACCATTACTGCAGCGGCATATGTGCCCTGAGGATTCGCCAGTCCAGTGATCATGGCAGTAACTATTGTAGCTGAGGCACCCAAAATCATCTGAGCTCTGAGCATCAGCACAAGACGAGTTGCTGAAATTCCACTTGACAACCGCCTTGGTTTGCACTGGCCCAGCAGATGTGGCTAGACCATCTGATTCTGAGACTGCCTTCTGCAATAGCATGGAATGGTTGTCTGTTTCCCACCACTCGTTCGCCACCATGACTAAAGTAGCGTTGAATGGCTGTCCTGGCATGGTTATGTCCTCTACTGCAGTGTAAGAGGCAAGCTTAATGGAGTACATGTTGCCTGCTCCTGGCATGGATGCCTGACAGCAGCCAACACCAGAGCACACGCCATCAGTGGCTACTGCAGGACGCCCAAGCAGGCACGATGATGTACACCTAACGATCATGTTGTCTACATCTGGCTGACTAACACGAAACTCAAACCCACAGCCCATGATGACGAAGTTGTTCCAAAACGGGGATACTGAGAAGATGCTGCCATCAAGGGGGATCCCCCATGTCATATTGTAACTATCCCTCCCGGAAAGCCTGACGATACCATTATCAACATAGAGCTTCCCATGATGCAGAGATATGTTGAGCACCTCGGCTCCTGTACCATCCAAATCCAAGAAGAGCTTCGGGGGGTTGTAGGTCTCGTTGCAGGTGAGCTCGAAACCTTTGCGGTAGCACCCGGCACCAACACCGAACGGGTAAGGTACGCTGACCTCACCGCACTTGCTAATGCAACCAGGCCATGCTAGGTTGGTGTCTGCTAGGAGCACTGGTGTGACGGTCTGGAGCTGCAGCAGGTGCAGCGCTGCGATGGCTAGTACACGCAACATATGATTTTCATGGATGAAGGAGAGAGCCATATTCAACTTGTATGATCCCAGTCACATAAATATGTGAAGGGCATGGTGGTGCAACCCTGTCGACGCGGCTAAAGAAAAGTACTTTGACCCCAAAACTCAGATAGTTTTTGACTGGTTTAAGGGATAGAGAATCCATTCAAATGGTGTGTGCACTGGAGTTTCAACCTTTCTCTGCCATTTTAAAATGCACGCCTGGTGTGATAGGACCGTATGTCCATGTCAGAGAAGTAAGCTTCGAGATGAAAATTGATGAAAAATGCGAGGCGACAAGTTTGAAGGACACTTACCCTGACCGTCTGACGCAACTTCTCCGAGTATTTGGGCATTTGTTTAACTGTAACTTAGTTGACCGACTCGGAATACCCTGCCAAACAGAAGCTTAAACTAGTGAAACCTCAGAGGCATAACGGCAGACAGGTGAGAGGCATCAGAGATTGAAGACAGATGGGCTGTTTGATCCTTAAGCCCCGTTTGGTTACACAAACTAGTTTAGTCCATGTCACATCGAATATTTAGATACTAATTAGAAGTATTAAATATAGACTAATTACAAAATTAATTGCACAGATGGAGGCTAATTCGCGAGATGAATCTATTAAACCTAATTAGTCCATGATTTGACAATTTCACTGTAGCATCACGTTGTCAAATCATGAACTAATTAGGTTTAATAGATTCATCTCGCGAATTAGCCTCCATCTATGCAATTGGTTTTGTAATTAATTTATATTTAATACTTCTAGTTAGTATCTAAATATTTGATGTGACAAATATTAAACTTTAATCTCGGTAACCAAACGGCCCAGTACCAACTGGAGCGATGCAGCGAGCGAACTATTGAACTGAGCTCTGAGGTGCGGCAGACACTCGGTTGGTGGCTCCAGCGCGCACGCCTTCTCGTGGACGCTGTGGCGGGCCTCGCGCCCTCGCCGCCGGCATCGAGCATCACGGGACAGGGGACTGTAGTACTGGACCCCCATCGAATCAAACGAAGTGTTTGGTCAGCAAAACGGCCAGGAATCCCGAGTTCCCGACGACCTCGCGGCCGTGCCCAGGACATTTTCCGCTCCTCGCCTCCACATCAAAGGAGGGCGGAGGTACCCCAACCTGGCCGCGCCATCGCCGCGATCTCCTGCCTCCGCCACGAGCAAAATCTTCTGCGCCGTCTTGCTTGCGTCAGGTAGGAGAGGCGGCGGGAGAAGAGAAGAGCTGGTGGGCTGGGCCGTCATAGATTTCAGGGCCGTTTCCTCCTTCTCCTTCTCGAATTTACCCTCACGTTTTATTATTTAGTACTATCTGGAACAAACGAAACTCGCAAAAGTTGAGAAATTTTTGTTTCAACAGGTTTATATCATGAAAATGGCATAAAATTTACTCTTTTAGAAAAGAGAGAGAGAAACGCTTGTCATATTTGTCAATCTATATTTGTCATATTACAAGTGAGAGAGCATCATCCTCTGAAATTTGCTGCGGCTGCCGTGAATTCTTGAGCAGTGTGCTTGACGGCTTGTAGGCAGTGCTTTCTTGTCTGTTTTCGGTTACTCTGTCTCTGTCGTCAGGCCATGTCGGTTCAGAGTTGAGAGACAGCTCTGGAGTGGCTCTGCTCTGTCCTCTGAATATTCCTCACGTTCCATTCTCCAATTAAAAATCTCGCTGTCGCTGTGGCACATGTGACCAGCACGTAAAATAATGGCGGTCGATGCCGATCCAAATCCAGCGAAGCATCCACGGGATTTAGACACTGTTAGGCACGCTCACTAGAACCTGCTGCTTTAAGCTTATCAGACTGAGGTCCCGTTTGGTTCCTAAGAACTCCTAAAATTAATTTATGTCACAGCAAATATTTAGATACTAATTAGGAGTATTAAATATAGATTAATTACAAAACCAATTACATAGATGAAGGCTAATTTGCCTGACAAATCTATTAAGCCTAATTAGTTCATGATTTGATAATGTGGTGCTACAGTAAACATGTGTTAATGATGGATTAATTAGACTTAATAGATTCGTATCGGGAATTAATCTCCATCTGTGTAATTAGTTTTATAATTACCTCATGTTTAGTTCTCTAATTAGTCTCCGAATATTTGATGTGATATGAATTTTAGTCCGATCCAAACACCCATATACATAGAGTAACTCTGATCTGTTGTGCTCCGCACTGCAGTATAGAGGGAGTAGAGTTTGGATTATTGCCTCACTTTTGTCATGTACCAGTCGTATCTTTATCGTTATTGACCGAAACCGCATCGCGGTCTCCATAAAGCATTGCGCCACGTCACTTAAAAAAAAATTATCGGTGCAATTACCATCTGACGACTGATAAAAAGCGGTAAAAATTCATCCACGTGGAACGCAAACAACACACACGACACGGCGCCCAGCCTCTTGAATCTTCTCGATCACTGAGGAGCGCACAGCAGCTGATGTTTGATGTTATCGCCGTCCTGCAACTCGCCGACCACGGCCAAACATTCCATATTTCCGTTCTTCAGCCTGAACCCGTGAGCGAGGCACCGGAGAATAAAATTAAAACACACAATCAAAATTCATAGAAAAAGAAAGATACAATCAAGCTCCTGATGACCTTATGGTGGTAAATTGGCAATCCACAGATCTCCGCAGAAAACAAAATTTAGGACGAACTTGCACACTTCCTCCATCCTAAATTACTATTCGTTTTGACTTTCCTAAGTATGTAGCTTTTATTCTATATCTACACATAGCCTATATCTAGGTGCATAATAAAAATTATGAATTAAAAAAATAAAATGAATAGTAATTTGAAACGGAAGGGGTACAAATCAAGAGCAGAGTAGAATTAGGATCCGTTTGGCTGAGAGAATCGTTCTAGACTCTTGCTAGAATCGGTCTGTTCCTTGCCAAACGATCACCACAGCCAGCGATTCTAGATAGAAATGTATCTAGCGATTCTAATTTTTTTTACTAGAGAATAGAATCACCTCCAAGCTGGTTTCACGTGATTCTGTTTATTTCTTTCCTATCTCCCCTCTAGTACATGGTAAGTAAACTTCGTATTTTTTAAGTGCAGTAATTTAAAATGGATCGCATGTGAATATTCTTCACCCATAAAAAATCTAGTATTTTGGTGAAGTCTATCTATTTTTATATTTTTTTTGAAAGAAAAATAATGTATCTTTATGTCTATTTTAGAAACCGAATCAGCTAGGTAGCCAAACGATTTCAGGGAAGTGATTCTATTTCAACATAGAAACGTTTCTTAAAAAAATCTGGATTCGAAAAAATCTAGGTCCCTACCAAACGAGCCTTAAAAAGAGGCGACGGCATACATAAATATTGCAGAATCCATTGTCTAGGTAATACAAATACACACTTCAAACCCTTAAGTTGTCAAAAAAAGTTTTATCATGACATATTAAATTATTCGCAATGAAACATAAAATAGGAGGGCTACTTTGTGCGGCAACGCCGCGCAATGTTCCAGTGGTACTAAAAAGTTACTAGATATTAGATGAGTTCAAATGACGTAGCAGGAAATTTGGTGAGGCGTGACTTTCACATGAAGAGCTTCGAGGACACTACTTGCGCAAGAGTCCCACGACACACTGCGACTCCCTCCACGCACAAATTCTTGCAGGCAGCAGCAAATGAACTTTTGCCAACGTCCGATCCGTAGCATCAGTTTCTCCTTTTCACGAGCTTAGGTGCCATAACAAACAAGTACTATCACGACAACACGCCACGCAGTGTCGTGTCAAAACCAATCACACAAAGAAAAGAGGAAAAGAGGAGCCAGAGAGAGCAACGATAGAAAAAAAGGGAGTCACCGACGGCCAGGAAAGCTGCACCCCAACCGCCATTATTGGGACAAGAACGGATTACCGGACAAGTTTAATGCAAAGCACGAGCCAGCCAGCAAGTCTATAATATAGTGATGCTCTTCAGTGGCAGCAACGCACTGCAGCCTGCAGCTCAGTCGCACTTGCACTTGCACTCGCACTGGCACGGCGACTTCGCGGAAGAAGCCCCCGCCGGCTGTCTGCTTCACGTGTCCCTTTGGTCTGACACAGAAATGGAACGTTTTTGCTTGTTGCTTGTTGATCGAGCATGTCTGTTACTGTGAAGATTTGTTAAAAAAAAACTCACTTGTAGTTTTCATAGAAATCCAACACATAGCTCGATTTTCCGAATCAAATTATATAAAAAAAACATTTTCGTTGAAAGCTAGCGAGGACAATGTATCGAAACAATGCATTCTATTTGGGGTGCCAGATGCAGATGCGAAAAGAGTGAGTTTTCGTTGCATGGGTTTTATTGCTAATGAGACCTGCCTTTTTGTTCTTAAAATAAGGTACGTGAGTATTGAGACATCAACAGGAGGACATGACGTGCAACCAACCACTGCCGAAGGAGTTTTCTTTTTCCTACGTCCATGCACGTAAACAGAAAGATAAAGGAGAAATCATGTCCTCTTTTACCCTGTTCTGTTGTCGGTGGATGAAATGAAAAAGGGAAGGGAGGAGCGTTTGGTAGTCTAGGCATTTCCAATTTGCACGAGAGATCCACTCAGTTGGAGGAAGGGGACAAAATCTGCGAGATGCTCCTCAAACTAGAAAAAAGACAAGTCACTGTCAAGAGATGCTTGCCCTATGTACAAGTGTAGTTACATAGGGAGTTGAAGGCGGTTCCCCAAAAGGGTAAAAAAAAAAAAAGTTACAACGAGACACTGATATTTCTTACCGGCAAATCGAGGATATCACTAACATTTCTTGGCACACAGAGAACTCTCTCCATCTGCATCCTATTCAGACTACATGCATCATTAACCTAGCACCGTGTGTAATTTTGGGCAAACTTTAGAGTTGAGGTCGCTAACCATTTTTAGAGTTCCCTCAAAATTGCGGCCGCGGACACTGAGCTGGTGTTTTGACCACCAATGATCACCAAACAATGAAACAAGCCTGTGATTTCAGCCGCGATCTCTCCAAGTCCATCTACCAATCGCACCCCCATGATCAGCCTGATGCCAACTCACACGGAACACGCATGGTGCACATGGCCGTTTCCTCACCCCCCCCTTTTGCCACTAAATAAAAAAAAGGAAAAAAAATCCCCTCAAATCAAAAACAATAATCGGCGGCAGGTAGGAGGGCAATTCGCTCCGCCGACGGGGTGGAGCGGGCAGGCCCACCCGCTGCAGCCGGTCACCCGGCCCCACGCGCGCGCGCGAGCGGCGGGTGACAGCCTGTGGACACTGCGACGCGACGGAACAGCTCGGCGGCGACCGGCGGTAGCCGGTGGGAGGCGACTCCCACCAACTCAACTAAACTAACCGAGCCCAGCTTAATAGAAGAAGAGAAGGGGAAGGTGTGGAGAGGAAGCAGAGGCGGCAGCAGCACCACCACTGCGGCATTGCGGCGAGCGCGGGGAGGGATCTGGGCATGGTGGTGGCCGCCGCCGCCGCTCGGATCTAGAGGCCCATTGCGGGCCGATCGGTCTCCGCCAGCCTCGTCGGTGTCGGTGGGGGCGGGGAGTGAAAGGGAGCGGCGGAGATGGCGGCGAACAAGGGGATGGTGGCGGGCTCGCACAAGCGCAACGAGTTCGTCATGATCCACCACGAGGGCGACGCGCCCGCCGCGGTACGTGTGCCCTCTCCCCCAATGCCGTCCTCGCTCCTCCTGATTCTGTTTGCGACGGCTTCATGCCGCGCGCGTGCGTGTGTCGGTGGATCTGGGCCGCGGCGTTGGTTTAGGTGTAACGCTCGGGTTCCCACCAATTACGTTTCTTCTGCGGGTATGCTCGTAGATTTGCCTCGTTTCTCCTCCTCGTTGCGGCGATGATTCCGTTTCACTGTGTAAGCCACTAGATCAGAGCATGCCCTCCCCGCGATTTCAGAATTGTTCCTGCGTGATCGAATTATTATCCGAACACTCGGGCTTCATGCGGCAAATCGCCAATTGGTATCGCCATAGTGGACGAGTTTCATCATTTCGGAGATTCAGTGAAATGCAGCCTCGGATTGTATAGATCCTATGTTTACCAAGTAATTTGCGTGCCTCAATAGTTCCGCTGACGACGAATTAGATCCTTGTTTGGCCTGGTGGAACGCACCTTTGTGACTACAACACCATGGAAACTGTTCATCTTCCGTAAATTGCCACTGCCCTTTCTGGTGTTTGGATCTTAGCCCCGACTTGAAGCTAAGTAGAAGTTGATCACCGATTGTTTTTCAGTCTGTTGCTCATGTGTGAAGTGCATGGGTGACTGATGTGCCATCAAGTCGTGAAATTCTGTTTGGATGTGGTGCTGACTTTGTTGTTATTTTGCTGATGCAGGCTAAGCCCGCGAAGAGTGTGAATGGGCAGGTCTGCCAGATTTGTGGTGACACTGTTGGTGTTTCAGCCACAGGCGATGTCTTTGTTGCCTGCAATGAGTGCGCCTTCCCTGTCTGCCGCCCTTGCTACGAGTATGAGCGCAAGGAGGGGAACCAGTGCTGCCCTCAGTGCAAGACTAGATACAGGAGACAGAAAGGTTGGTTTCCTTATGACTTCTTTGAGTGTTTGTGTATCTTGTATATGATAATAGTATATCGGGGAGTCCACATCATGCACTTACTTTATGTGAATAAAAGGTTGCAGTGTTGTGGACATTTTTCATGATGTTGACAACCGAGATTAAACCTTCTCATCCATTTCATTCTCAGTAACAGTAATTAACAACGTCTTTCTTCCTCTTGGATGAAAATTCAGGTAGCCCTCGAGTTCACGGTGATGAGGAGGAGGAAGATGTTGATGACCTGGACAATGAATTCAACTATAAGCAAGGCAATGGGAAAGGCCCAGAGTGGCAGCTGCATGGTCAAGGAGATGACGCTGATCTGTCTTCATCCGCTCGCCATGAGCCGCATCATCGGATTCCCCGCCTGACAAGTGGGCAGCAGGTATCATATATGCTCATGTTCATTTATCGATGTTGATCTTGATACCATGGTGCATTTACTCGTGTTATTATTCTTGTTTCTATATGAATATGTGCTCTTACAAACTAACATTCTGACAACTTTTCTTCAGATATCTGGAGAGATCCCTGATGCTTCCCCTGACCGTCATTCTATCCGCAGTCCAACATCAAGCTATGTTGATCCAAGCGTCCCAGGTATTCTATCATACATCATAAATTGCTACTTTTGAGATTTATCTGCATATTAGTGGGGAAGCATTAATATTTTTTTACTATGATTTCAGTTCCTGTGAGGATTGTGGACCCCTCGAAGGACTTGAATTCCTATGGGCTTAATAGTGTTGACTGGAAGGAAAGAGTTGAGAGCTGGAGGGTTAAACAGGACAAAAATATGATGCAAGTGACTAATAAATATCCAGAGGCTAGAGGAGGAGACATGGAGGGAACTGGCTCAAATGGTGAAGATATGCAAATGT
This sequence comes from Setaria italica, assembly GCF_000263155.2. Classification (NCBI taxonomy): domain Eukaryota; kingdom Viridiplantae; phylum Streptophyta; class Magnoliopsida; order Poales; family Poaceae; genus Setaria; species Setaria italica. The sequence continues at coordinate 6,729,334 of NC_028452.1, read as the reverse complement.
ATAAACTACTTTCCTTTGCCTATGCTATTATACTTCTGATAGTGCATTAGATTTAGGATTGCATAATATAATTTCACATTTGATACGGGAACTTGGATTGCTTTGGGATGAACAACTAGCGGGGGGTATGTTATACCAGCATACACTGAAGAGGACTCACAGGGGCATTAAAGTTCTCATTCATGTTAATCAATGACTATGAGATAGTTTTGCATTTGTGAGTAGATGATCTATTTTCCCCCCTCCTTAGCTAACATTTACTAATGGTGTGCTGATTCATGTTTATAGTTGATTTTGCTTCAAAGAAACTGAGGTATCTTTAATTTTCTTTGTGGCAGGGTTGATGATGCACGGCTACCTCTGAGCCGTATTGTGCCGATTTCCTCAAACCAGCTCAACCTTTACCGGATAGTGATCATTCTCCGTCTTATCATCCTGTGCTTCTTCTTCCAGTATCGTGTCACTCATCCAGTGCGTGATGCTTATGGATTGTGGCTAGTATCTGTTATCTGTGAGGTTTGGTTTGCCTTGTCTTGGCTTCTTGATCAGTTCCCAAAATGGCATCCAATCAACCGTGAGACATACCTTGACAGGCTTGCATTGAGGTAAGCTGCAAAACTGGTGCACATTTATCCAAGATTTTGGGTACTGAAATGCTCCATGTGTTGAAATCTTGTGTGTTGATATGCCTAATTCTAATGTTGCAGGTATGATAGAGAGGGAGAACCATCGCAGCTGGCTCCCATTGATGTCTTTGTCAGTACAGTGGATCCACTGAAGGAACCTCCATTGATCACAGCCAATACTGTTTTGTCCATTCTTGCTGTGGATTATCCTGTTGACAAAGTGTCATGCTATGTTTCTGATGATGGTTCAGCTATGTTGACTTTTGAGTCTCTATCAGAAACTGCGGAATTTGCTAGGAAGTGGGTTCCCTTCTGCAAAAAGCACAACATTGAACCGAGAGCTCCAGAATTTTACTTCGCTCAAAAAATAGACTACCTAAAGGACAAAATCCAACCTTCATTTGTTAAAGAAAGGCGAGCAATGAAGGTAAGCTATAAATATCATAGTTACACTACTGTACTCTTGCTGCACCTTTTGCTTAGGTTTTAACTTTGGGTATGCTTTGTTTCAGAGAGAGTACGAAGAATTCAAAGTAAGAATCAATGCCCTTGTTGCCAAAGCACAGAAAGTGCCTGAAGAGGGTTGGACCATGGCTGATGGAACTGCTTGGCCTGGGAATAATACAAGGGATCACCCTGGAATGATTCAGGTGCCCTTTACTTTAAATGAAACCATTTCTTAAAAAAAATTGGATGAAACTTAGATCTTATTGAACTTGCTCTATGTGCAAATCAGGTGTTCTTGGGGCACAGTGGTGGGCTTGACACTGATGGAAATGAGTTACCCCGCCTTGTCTATGTTTCTCGTGAAAAGAGACCAGGCTTCCAGCATCACAAGAAGGCTGGTGCAATGAATGCCCTGGTATGTTTATGCTCCTTGAAGTCACTTCTACGCCTTGCACTGTATTTTATATTCTATACTAATTATATCCCTTTTGCTGGTGGGCAGATTCGTGTATCTGCTGTGCTTACAAATGGTGCCTATCTTCTCAATGTGGATTGTGACCATTATTTCAACAGCAGCAAAGCTCTTAGAGAAGCAATGTGCTTCATGATGGATCCTGCACTAGGAAGGAAAACTTGTTATGTACAGTTTCCACAAAGATTTGATGGCATTGACTTGCACGATCGATATGCTAATCGCAACATAGTTTTCTTTGATGTAAGTCTGACGGAGTGGTAGTGCTTCTGTTACAAAACCAATTTTTCATAGCTCACATGATATTTGTTTTACAGATCAACATGAAAGGTCTAGATGGCATCCAGGGTCCAGTTTATGTGGGAACAGGATGCTGTTTCAACAGGCAGGCTTTGTACGGCTATGATCCTGTATTGACTGAAGCCGATCTGGAACCTAACATTGTTGTTAAGAGCTGCTGTGGTAGAAGGAAGAAAAAGAACAAGAGTTATATGGATAGCCAAAGCCGTATTATGAAAAGAACAGAATCTTCAGCTCCTATCTTCAACATGGAAGACATCGAAGAGGGCATTGAAGGTGTGTGCCTGCTCTTATGCATTTCTTACCTTACTTTTATTCTTAGAGATTTGAGAACAATATTGCTTATACTGCATTATCAGGCATGCTTCTGCTTCTCTTAATCTGATTTTTGGACATAAAAGAACAAAATAAATCTTAAGCTACTCAAGTTGGCTGGCTCCTGCTGATCTTACTTTTGGAATCCCATCAGGTTATGAGGATGAAAGGTCAGTGCTTATGTCCCAGAGGAAATTGGAGAAACGCTTTGGCCAGTCTCCAATTTTCATTGCATCCACCTTTATGACTCAAGGTGGCATACCACCTTCAACAAACCCAGCTTCTCTACTAAAGGAAGCTATCCATGTCATCAGCTGTGGGTACGAGGACAAAACTGAATGGGGCAAAGAGGTTAGTGTGGCAAGCAAAGTTTCCCTCTTTCTTTCGTGTTATAGAGTTATTTAACTTTGTATCTTGGCATAGAATTACTTTTCCCATTCCAGGACTCAGAATATGATTTTCCGTTTTATGTTGTTTCAGATTGGCTGGATTTACGGTTCAGTTACGGAGGATATTCTTACTGGGTTTAAGATGCACGCAAGAGGCTGGCAGTCAATCTACTGCATGCCACCACGGCCTTGTTTCAAGGGTTCTGCACCAATCAATCTTTCCGATCGTCTTAATCAAGTGCTCCGTTGGGCTCTTGGGTCAGTTGAAATTCTGCTTAGCAGACATTGTCCTATCTGGTATGGCTACAGCGGGCGGTTGAAGCTTCTGGAGAGGCTGGCTTACATCAATACCATTGTTTATCCAATCACATCCATTCCACTTATCGCCTATTGTGTGCTTCCTGCTATTTGTCTCCTTACAAACAAATTTATCATTCCTGAGGTTAGTCACAAGAACTTCCTTGCTCTGTTGTTCAATACTTTTAGTATCATTTCTGCTGTTCTCATTATTGCCCTTTTATTATATATCACTGCTCTAACCTGTATAACTGCTGTCACATTGACATCACAACTAGTACAAGTGTCAGCCATAACTATTACGTGTTTCCCTTGGCATTTTTCTTCTTACCCAATATAGAGTGTATTATTTTGAATTATTACACTTCTGAGGTTGATGGATGCAAGCAAACAACATTTTTGTGCTGTCATAAGTTCAAGTTCAGCAGCGATCTGTTGTTTTGCTAAATTCTGCAGACACTTTCCATTGAGTATTATGTGGTCAACTTTCTAATGTTCATATATTGTTGTGATGTGCAGATTAGTAATTATGCTGGGATGTTCTTCATTCTCCTTTTTGCCTCCATTTTTGCCACTGGTATATTGGAGCTTAGATGGAGTGGTGTTGGCATTGAAGATTGGTGGAGAAATGAGCAGTTTTGGGTTATTGGTGGCACCTCTGCCCATCTCTTCGCGGTGTTCCAGGGTCTGCTGAAAGTGCTGGCCGGGATTGATACCAACTTCACAGTTACCTCAAAGGCATCTGATGAGGATGGCGACTTTGCTGAGCTATATGTGTTCAAGTGGACCAGTTTGCTCATCCCACCAACCACTGTGCTTGTCATTAACCTGGTCGGAATGGTGGCAGGAATTTCATATGCTATTAACAGTGGCTACCAATCCTGGGGTCCGCTTTTTGGAAAGCTGTTCTTCTCAATCTGGGTGATCCTCCATCTCTACCCTTTCCTCAAGGGTCTCATGGGCAGGCAGAACCGCACGCCAACCATCGTCATTGTCTGGTCCATCCTCCTTGCGTCTATCTTCTCCCTGCTGTGGGTGAAGATTGACCCTTTCATCTCCCCAACACAGAAAGCCGTTGCTTTGGGGCAATGCGGCGTGAACTGCTGATCAGGACTATGAGACCCCTTCGTCGAAAAGTCTCAATCAAGATCTACCCCCTCGTGTAAATACCTGAGGAGGCTACATGGGAAATTTTTTGCTGTAGATGAAAGATGGATTGCGTCTAAATTATGCCCCTGTTTACTAGCTTATTCGGTGCCAGTGCTACAGCGTAAATTGTGAATTTATACGTGGTGTTGATTGTTTTAGAGTAAATTATCATTTGTTTTGAGGAACACAGTTCACAGAGAGTATATGACAGTTATTTATACGCAAAGACTCTGATACATTCTTTGGTTTGTGAGCAAACACTGTAATCTCTTAGCACAACTATATAAGGGATTTTCTGATCAACTCTCTTGTTTCTGGTGCCGGGAAATATGGAAACAGTGATCCGCTGGCAACAATTTGTGCTGGTTGCTGGTGATTGCAATCTGCAATGCTTGAAAGACACGGAGGATCAACATCTTGCGCTCTATCTGGTATGCAGGAACCATATGGTAGCACAGGTATTGAACTGCCGCTTGAGCGCTAGCTTGTTTTCTGTTGGTATTATGCTCCAGCCAGCACACTAGGCTGCGCAGCCTTGTTGGCTGTTGCTCTCGTGGATGGTAGTTCTTGTTGAGACGTGCGATGGAACTTGTGAAGCTGAGCTCCATGTACACCAACTGGTAACTCTTGGCATGTAACGTGATACTGCCTGCACAATATCATGGAGGGAAGTTACACACCGAGAGGCTCAGGCAATTTGAAAACTGTTGGCAGTCTTTCTTAAAGAAGGTAATTTGAGGCGGAAAAGCTCGTATCTGTTTCGGCCCTCAAAAAAAAAAAGAAGCTCGTATCTGTTTCGTGCAAAAGGTCCAAGAAGCAAAGTAGCCCAAGTGCTGCCTGGTACCACCGACCCCAGTCCAGTCCGCCAGTTGGTACCTGGGACTAGGCCGAAGAGGCCCACGGGGTGCTATGCTGTCGTGCTGTGTGGGCTGGTGCATTGCGGCCAGGCCAAGGTCGCTTTAGTGGGTGTTTGGCTCACCCATGCTAAAGTTTAAAGTTTAGCACCCGTCACATCGAATGTTTGAATACTAATTAAAAGTATCTAACATAGGATAATTTCAAAACTAATTGCACAGATAGAGTATAATTCACGAGACGAATCTATTAAGCCTAATTAGCCCATGATTTGACAATGTGGTGCTACAGTAACCATTTGTTAATGATGGATTAATTAGGCTTAATCAATTCATCCCGCGAATTAGAAAGAGGTTATGCAATTAGTTTTATAATTAGCTCATGTTTAATCCTTCTAATTAGGATCTGAACATTCAATGCGATCCTGTTAAAGTTTAGCACCTCGTATCCAAACACCCCTTACTCGCAGGGGCTCAGCTGCTAGCAGCTGGAGGGTGGTGGAGCTTGGATACCCAATCCATCGCCTGCAAATAAACCGACACAGTGGGTGCGTTGCAATCCTTGGCCATTTCGCATGCGTACTGGTCGTTGGTATAGTGACGGGACCCTATCATCATCTCTCTCTCGGCTCCAGGGTGATATCTGACTCACGCAGGCACTCACGTGTGGAAACTTCCTTTTCCTGTCGCCTTTGTCACTGCTGCTCGGTCTCTCTACTCCACGAGATATTTCAAGTTTTCCCGACCGAGAGTGAGGGAGACCACACAGCACAATTCCCTCCCTGAAGCAGAGAGAGCATGGAAACACGGTTCTTTTGGTCTTATTCTAGATTATTGCATGTGTGGTCTCAATTCCAGATCTTTTTTTCTTTTATTTCACCTTGTGATCATCAGCAATGATCCCATCTGACTCCCCAGACACCTCACCTGGATGTGGATGTAATGGATTCTTGCTCCCCTTCCTCTGTTATTCCTTCTCTTCACTCTGATGTTTTCCTTGTGGCCGGCCGTATCTTGTTTGCGAACGGAAAATTCAGCCGGCCCCTCGTGTTTTCTTCTTCCTTCAGATAAAAAAATCTCAGGAGGTGTTACTTTCCTTCACGCCTCTCTTGTCGAGATAATGGCGAATGCGCGATGCTCTCCTGTCGTTCCGGATTAGCACGCCCACGAAATGCCGCGTCGGCACAGCAAGTCCGCGAGCACGTGAGCACGGACCGGGGAAGACAGCGACTGGGACGTATCTGGATGCCTGCGTCTTGAATATGATATGTGACGTAGTGGTGGAGCTTCAAGTGCACTGTTACTCTATGCAAATTTCCCACCGGCCTTCGCTATCCTCCGCCATCGATGTGACCCTCTTTTCGTGTTTTAAATGATGTGACGAGTATTTCCAACGTAAAATGGTCAAAAAATAGTCAAAATATAAATTGCTATCCTAAATTTTTTAAACTATGACCTAATTTTCTATCTCCTGTGTGCAAATATACCAATCTACGTATCAATCCAACACTAGTTTGCTATATTCTCTCTCCGAGAGTATATGTATACATGTATATAGATTGCTATCTCTGTATTCTCTCCTCCCTAGCGGCGGGAAGGCCACCCGCTCCTGGTCGGAGCTTTCCGCGCCGCTTCTGTCCCCTCCGCCCCTGCGTCACCGGCGTCCTCCTTGCCTCCGGCCACCGCTGCCGCCATGGAAATCCACCACGAGCTCGATTCCACCGTCCCCATGCTCTATTCCGCCGTCCCCGTGCTCGATTGACATCCACTGAGCCAAGCTCAACCCTCCGTGCGCGCTGCTGGTCTTGAATCAGTGACAAGGACGAAGGTGAGGTGCGGGAGGAGATGAGGACCGGCTCCAGAACAGCAATTAGGGCGGCGTACCTTGCAGGAGTAGTCGCAGGCGTTGTAGGGCACAAACCGGAAGCCCCCGTCGCCGGACTCGTGCAGGCGGCCGACCTCGTCGGCGCCCCCGACGAGGAGCTGCGGGAGCGGGCCGGGAGCAGAGGACGGCGTGGGGAGAAGCAGAGAGGACGCCGGCGCGCGGGCGTGGTGCGCGGGGAGCGGCGGCGCGAGTGGCGGCGTCAGGAGGATTGCGCCGGCGGAATGAGAGGAGGAAAGGATAAGAAGACGAGTGAAGTTATAGATTAGCACCTGGAAAAAGATTTTATTCACATATTAATCCTTGAAAGGATTATAGGTCACCAGTTTTGCATGACCTGTTGGAAGTATCTAAATTTTTCTCGCTCCTGTACCTAAAACCCTCTCTCCTGTACCTAAAACTGGTTTTAGATCACCAGTTTTATATATGCTGTGGAGATGCTAGAATAGAACGTCCCATTAAGATTGTCTCAAGAAAAACTGGATGAAAATCATACAGGCCCCAACTCAGGAGCTCAGAAAATTCTCAAGAAACCGTTGGCTCTTAGTAAAGGTTGAGCGCAAAATGAACTAAAGATTGAGGACAGGCTCAAGACGAAACCTTCCCGCCTTGGTTTATTCTTCTTTCACTTAAAATGTGAGTTTTTAACTCTTACACACAGGCCTACTACACTCAACGCATATACAAGCGCCAGTCGCACTCGCACGGGTGCGCGCGCACGACATGGCTCGCCATGCCTGCTCACGCGCAGGAGATGTGTGCCTCCTCGCCGACGCGGATGGCCTGCGTCGCCGCCGCCGACGGCACGCACTGCGCGGCCGCCGCCGGAGCCGAAGGCACCGCACTGCCCTGCTGCTGCTGCATGACGACAGCGCGCTTGCATGCCCCCAGGACGGGCGCGCGGTCGCCGCCGGCGAGCGGGATGACGGGGAGGTTGTCGCAGTTGCAGATCTCGATCATGAAGCCGTCGGGGTCGTGGAAGAAGATCTGGTCGACGTTGATGCCGCCCTCCTCCACGCACCGCTGCACGTACGGGATGCCCATCTCCTTCAGCCGCCGCTCCACCGCCGCCATGCTCTCGCACTGCACACAGATAGAGCATAGCACAGAACAAAAGCTGTCACTTCACGGATTAACATGAGATACCGTCAGTAAGATATTTTTCTACTTCGGCCCTCGTGCTAGATTTCTGCGATGTGAGTCAGCAAGGCGACAAAGTACGATCCTTATCACTATCCACCTCAGCTTTTCGTGGCTGCTGACTCAGAAACTACACCACACACACACACACAGGCGACTGTCTGCTTGCTCTCGTACCAATGATGAGGAGATGGACTCGTCACCAGCTCGTGTCCGAAAATATCTCGATCGACGTGTCGACGCATGGCCACAAACCACAAGAGATCGTCGTCCTCGCAGCAGCAACGAACGTGACGATAGGTACCGGCCGGCACGGCTTGGAACGTCCAAATAGCTAGCTGCTAGCCGGTACACGGCCGTGATCGCCAGCGGAAATGACGTGGCACTTGCTGCCTCCGTGGTACTATAACGCGTGCTACTGGACAATGATGTCTCTTTCGTGACTGCTAATGTTCCGCAGAGATTTGTGTTGGTTGCTGGGACAAGCTAAGAGGGGCCGAGATCGATCGATGAGCTAGCGATGGAGGCGTCTGTGTGCATGTGATCGTGTGCGTCCTTGGAAAGGGAGGTTAGGGGGGAAAGCAACCAGTGCATCAGCAGTACATGGCTGACCTAACAGCTTGGCTGCTGGAGGGACATGCATGCATATGAAGCTCTAGAGAGTTCTGAATCCCGAACCTTTACAAAAGAAAAATAGAATCCAATGCCCAATGGAATAAAAAGGAGTCTCTCGAGTTTATTGCTTCTGGTTTTGGTTGTATCTTGAAAAAAAAAGGGATTAATTTGGTCTGTTGGGGAACCGGTGGACGTGACAAACCTGAACTGATTTTATGGTACCTCTGACACCTTACAGCCAAGGTTGATAATATATACTATTCGATAAAATATAGTGCACATAGCCAATTGTACATTTTGGGAGGAAGTACATCATAGTGATATAGCTTTAGCTCAACGAAACCACCTCCTCCCTCCTTTTTACCTCCAATCTTGATGTAAGTGCAGTATAAGAGCAATGGAGCATCTATGCATACACGCACTTGTCCCTCGCCCATTCTCATCGCTATTGGACCATCCAAAGGCTCCGTAGACGACGAACCCGTCACAATCATATTATGGCTCTACGTAGATTTTTATTATTACGCAAGGTACCGTCGCGGAACTAAAACGTCGAGCTAGCTTGGAACTTTTGAGCTACGAAATAATAGCTGGGTCCTGGGCGTACTGCATTTCTAGAGCCGGTAGGTTGGAAGGAAGGCATCGCTCGATGCCTCCCGAGCGATGCCTCCCCCTAATAAAGCCCTAACTGGAATCGTCGCTACATGCATGTTGGCTAGAGCACGTCACCGTCGGCCGCAGCGGTAGAATCCAAACCATACACTAGCTCATTTCTTCTAGCTCTCTTCCCTGATTCCGTCCAAGATAAGTAGCCCACAAGCAAGCTATCTACCCTGATCTGCATGCACACGATTCTGGTTCCATCAATATATGATCTGGTAGCAGAGTCGTGGAACACGATCCTAACCTGTCACGAGACGGATCAACCCATCCTAGGAAAAAGGAAGAGCTAGCGTAGTGGCAAGGGAACACCACCAATTAATCCCACTTGTTTTCCCGACGCGGCGGCCGATCGACCACCGTCGCTATCCATCCCGGCCGGCACGAGAGTTTCCCCCCCGGAAATGGAGGCGGCTAGCTTATTAGCTGGGGGTGTCGTCCTCCATTTGACGTCGCGTGCGCCGCGCGCCTCTCGTCTCCGTGACGGACATGGACGTTGCGAAAGCAACCTTGCCCCATGCGCTGCCAAGCGCGGGAGGAGGCCGTTGGAGGCTAGCGGGCTAAGGTACCGTGCGGGTTAATCGATCAAGCTTGAAATGATTGGCTAGTTGTTTCCGAGTAACTAATGCGCCGTTGGCGGATCCGTTGGCGATTCCACGATCAACAAGGGATTGCTAGCTGTCGAGTGAGTGCGTACCTGGAAGGAGATGTGGTTGTCCTTTGGGTTGATCTCCCTCTTCTCCGGCAGGCTGCCGGGGTCCTCCGACTGCAGCAGGTGGATCCCGATCCCGTAGTTGAACAGCCTGCAGTTGTTGGTTGCGTTTCGCATCACGCAGAATTCGATCGTCAGCACTCAAATAAAGTGCAGTTGAACTGCTACTAGCTGTATGCGACAAGTTAGTCGAAGCAGGACGACGAGCGTAATCATTACCAGGCGCCGTCGAAGTCGAAGGATCCCGGGCGGCGGATGGGGACGAACCCCAGCACGTCGGTGTAGAAGCTCAGCGACTCCTCCACCGACCGGCACACGATGCTGATGTGGTTCAGCGACGCCAACGGCAGCACCCCGCCGCCGTAGCTCCCCGCCGCCGACGACTTCACCATGTCCTCGTGCTCCTCTCTGGCCGGTAAGGTGAACGATTACTGTGTCGAGTCGAGCTACGAGCTGCTCGAGCCGGCGTCGATGATACCGATCGAGATGGCAACCAAGCTGCCTCGCTCGCTCGCTCCTGCTGTGGTCAGAGCTAGTATATATCTCTGCAGCCACCAGAGTGGTCTTTTCACTTCCTCTGCTGCGCTACCACTCGCTATCAATGGAGGTGGCTGGGCTGGGCTGGGCTGTTGGGTACGCACTACGCTCTCTAACGACAAGCTCCTCTCTGATGCATAACAGCAAGTGATGTGTGATGAGAAGGTGGTGGTGTGGTGCGAGATGGATTATATAGCCGCGGCCCCTCGCACGGGCTCCCGCCACGCGGATCTCGCCGCGAGACGCGTGGATCCACGTCATCCTCCAGATCTTTCTATCCATCTTCCACGACGCGACCCCTACGGCGGTAAAGCTAGCTAAGCTACCCGGGACTCCACGCTAGCTAATAAGCTCCCCACTCCGTTTCATCTCGATCCGTTTCCTTTCCGCTCTAGGAAGCTCTCCTTGACTAAGCAGTAGGACGCACGTACGGCAGCCTACTAGCTTAGCTAGCCATCGCTAGAAATTGTAACCTCGGACACTGTCAATCTTGATCGATCTGTGACCAACGTCCAACGCAAAACGCTCCGCTCGGTTAAAATTCGTGCATCAGCGAAACGCGGCGGCCGTCAGGCAGCTGCTACTATACGCGGTAGGGTTCCAGAGGCTTCCACACGGAAGCTGGACTGCTACGACTGCAGCCGGAGGATGACACCTGTCCCCGGGCCGAGCTCGATCGATCCTTTCCGGTGTCTGCTGTGGTCGAGAGATTCGTGACGCTGTCTGCTGTCCACAAATTCATCGAATTGGGTCCCGACGAGAAACCCAACCGAGGATGTATCCGGTCTCGTTGGTGGCAGGACAATATCAGAATCAGTCTCGTGGATCAAGGCTGGCATGCGTACATGCAGAGGTACGCTCAGGCCCACCGATCGACGCCACAACTACCAGCAGACCGGGTAAGAAAAATGGAGCTGTGTGTAGGAACTTTTGACGCCATTGGCACAGCATATTTATTTTTTCAATATAAAAGAACACATGTACCTGATGATCGATCGTGCACGGACGTCGTTCCTATTGTGTGCGTATCGACACTAATTTTCAAAGTAGGTACTGATTCAAAATCAAAATGGCTACCCATTTATTACAGATACCACATGTTTATTTATTTGTGTGTGCACGGACACGCATGATGAATGAACGAACGTGTGCAAGGTTGAATAAGCCAACAAATCGAAGCAAATCAACGACCTGATATATAATAACTGATTAACAATACACAGATGAAATGATAACCGTATCTTTTAACCACATACCACCTCTCCTTCCTCGTGTCGTGTGTCTATATACAGCTATGTGATGCTAGGATTGGCCACCAGCGGTCCTTCCCACCCGCGTAGACCCGCGCCTCCCTGCCTCTAGGCTACAGCCGAGCGAACCAGAGCAGCCTGCAAGTAGCGAGCGAGCCGAGCGCGTTGGTCATTTACGGTCTCATATCCGTGATCAGCAGTAGGATTAGCGTGCGTTTCTTCCCTGCTGCATTAACTGATAGTAACTCTGCTGCTGGATTTTGTCAAAACAAAAAATAGAACACCGCTGCTGTATTTCCTATTAAACAAACATGCATGTCTATTGTGCTATCTTAACGTTTGCGTTAGAGGTACAAGGTTACGAGAATATGCTATTGTATTATTTACGTCTATATGCAAGTGCCCGAATTTTTTCCCAACGAAATATGAACAGTTTTGTATATACCTGCATGCAAGTGCACAATCAGTTACGAAAATATTTTTAAATCACGAACTAAGGTACGCAAATAGATTGAGCCAGTTGAAGAATAGGAGAAAAAATTACCACAAAATATTTACTAGAATTGGAATGACTCGATATGATAATTTGGAGGTACCACAATTTTGCATTATGAAATTCTGAGGAACCGATTACTCTAATGGTGCGATGTATTTAACTATTTATCATAAACTAATTATGTTAATTCATATGGCTCAAGACAATAATTCGCTGCGCCTCAGCAAGATTGCGTCTTGGCACGTCCTGGACACGGCCTGTGTTAGTCACCTAACTAAAAATTATTACGGTAATTCAAATGAAGCAAGATGATAATTAGGATGAAGAGTTACTACAATTTGGCATCAAGATGTTTCGAGGAACTAGTTACTATAATCGATGAGTTTACTACATTTTGGCGGGGGAGTTACCACATTTTTTGTGTGAAGTACTCACATGGTGAGATCAATTTACCAGCTACTAGAATATTGTGTTTGTATATATGACACTTGATACTGCTTGTCTTGGTCACATAACTAAAAATTATTATGGTAACTTGAATGACGCAAGATGATAAATAGGACGAAGAGTTACTACAATTTGGTATCAAGATGTTCTAAGGAACCAGTTACTATAATCGATGAGTTTACCACAGTCAGGCGGGGGTTACCACAATGGATTAGTTACCAAAATGATGAGATCAATTTACCAGTTACTGGGCTATTGTATTTGCATATTCAATATAATAGTGAATTTGTACGATCTGACATTTTGATCTATATGCTATTCAAATTTTAGATTTCTGTCAAAATACGACAATGCCTTCAGTTCTCTGTACATACTTCATACAATGAATTACCATAATGGGGAGAAAAGAGTAGGCCATAGCACAAATTGAGTTTTAACATGTCACCTATATTGAGTTGTACACAGAACAAGCTGCATTTGTCCGTCAAAAACAAACAAATCAATTGTACAACAAGACAGCAACCCTCACTACACACCCTGCAATCATCAATGTTATTCCTATGTCATTTTCACAGGTAAGTCAATGGTGCTCTTAATTAATCAGGATGTGGGAATCATGGCGCCATATCCTAGGCAGTTTCCTTGCTGTAACAGTGAGAGAATATCAGAATCGGTCTCGTGGATCAGGCCGGCATGCGCACATGCAGAGGTACGCTCAGGCCCACCGATCGACGCCACAACTACCAGCAGACCCGCCGACGGTGCCTGTAATAATCCACAAGTGCTTGATCGCCATCGTCGCATGGTTTGAGGTGTAAGTGAACTTGATTATCCATAGCTATAGAGCAGCCCTGATCATGAGAGCAAAATTTCCAACAAAATGGAGAGGGCAACCATGGGAGCAGCCAGACGAACCCATAGTTGGACTTGGGATCCAGCTCCATTTCCAGATAGAGCAACCCTCAAATCTAAACAATATTATTATTACTTTTAAAGCAGCAAAATTAACCCTCAAGAGAGGCGATAGAAAAGAAAGATAATTTCATAAATAAACTAAGTATTCATTTTAGATGTACACTTAGTGGATAGTTTATTTTGAATTTTAAAATACCACTAAAGTACCTCTATATGCTTCTAAATTACCCTTTTTTTAGAAAGTGGAAAAGATCCCGGCCTCTGCGACTTGTACCACTATTGAAATATAAAAAATAAACTTGGAGTGTCAAGAAAAGGTCAAGTCTTGCTTTCTAGTCCTTCCCCAATCACCATGAACATAGTAGAAATATATTAATCAATAATATAATATAATATAATATTTCGGTCAGCTAGTTGCATCGCCGTCTATTTTGACATACAACCGCGCGCGGCGTCACGCCCACTTTGCTGAGTGCCGGAAAACAGGTGGTCATTTTACGAACACCACGTTAATTAGACAAACTAAAGAAAAAAAAAAGATCGGCAGTAACCTTTTTGTCCTCGCCATCTTTACTCAATGCCATGACGTTTCTGGGATGTGGAGAACATGTCTTTGCACAAAATTGAGACAAGGAGAGTCGCAGACCTAACAAAACATCCGAGCCATCATTCAGCTGTGTCTCATCAGAGTCTCAGCTCTGCTTCAGAATCACTGCAACCTGTCGAGAAACTGAAAGATACCAAACACAAAAACAGATATGTCTCTGTTGAGTCGGAGAGCACCTTGTTGCTACCTGTAAATGTGATCCTTGATCTGTCCAGGTAGCTCCTCACTACGAGCCAGGACTAATCAAATCGATAAGCATACTCATGCTCTTGCTTCTTCTAGTTCGATCAGGAGCCATAAAGTTACTCATTTTTTTTACAATTCTGGCACTTGTAAGTAACGTGGCCTGGTGAGTTATGAGTGTGTCATCAGAAGCCACTTTATTGTCCCAAGCCAAATTAGCACCATTACAAGAGACAAAGCTTTAGATCGTGATATGTTAATTTGTACAGTATGTATGTGGTGGGCCCTTTGCCTAGCACATCCATAGTGGATGCCATGCATATATGGCCATTATAACATGAGATAACTAGCACAAGGAATGACAAGATGACAACCTGCTCAAATTTAACCTTACCAACACTAAATGGTTTTTTACGATACTTAATTTGTTCTAAGCCCTGACGCCACAAAGTGCAGTTGCATGCATGAATTACAAACAGCAACAGTAAACCTAGCTGCAAGTAGCAGCAGAGAGGCATGGAGCTCGCTGCAGGCTGCTGGAACTTCAATAATGCATAGCCATGACGAGCAAGGTATTCAGGACAGTAGGATTCGCTATGTTTGGCCACGACTTGTGTGAACTGAATCTGGAGGATTTGAGACACATTGGGGCATGTTGATTGATTGGGACGACAAGACAAGAAATGAATCAGACTCCTGTGCCTGGCATGCACACAGAGATGCGAAAATCAGTCGCCGGAACTACCGGATCTGCCGACGATTTCAGCGGTCAAAGGTCTGCTTGATTTCCATCATCATATGTCTGTCCATGATCAACCACATGATGCATGGTTTCTGGCACAAGTGAAATCGATTACTGTCCATTGCTATCATGAGTCCATGGAAAGCTATACGAGAAAATTCAGAGGAGAGGACAACTACTGTAAGAGTTCTGCACATTGCAAAAGAGTTCGATCAAGCAGCCAGCCTTCAGGCATGCGTAGCCACCAGTCCATGCTAACCATTGGATTCCTTGGACGGAGTCATGCGATAAGCAGGGAACAGCTCAGAATCGCTGCCAGCCGCCGCTCATCTCTCCTACACTTCGCTGTGGCAGCGTCCACACGCGCATCGCATGTCTCTTAGCAGTTTGCGTTGCATTGAGCTGTGTGAAGGCTGAGGACCGAGCCATGTCCTTCTTCATTCAGCCATCACTCACGGACTCAGGCGACATGCAGATGGCTGTGCAAGCGTGCAAGCCAGCCAAGTACGATCGCTTTAGTCTGATCCCTAGCGTTTTAATCTGCAGTGGAGATGGCAGCTAAAGTTTGCTCGATCTGTTTGGTTCAGATATTATCATTGAAAGGATGCATGTTGATTGGAAACAAGCCAACAAGTCGGTGGGTCTCAGACAAAGGGAATCTATCAGTACATATGTATATATGTGTTTGTCCAAGGTGATTTTTTTTTTGCAAATACGTCCATGGTAATTTTTAATAGTATAAGTGAACTTGTTTGTCCATTGCTAGTTTGCTACAAGCCGAACAGATTATAAGCAGGTCAGAAATAGTTCACATTTGTCGTGTGTTGCTAGCAGTTCTAATTAGGCCGGCAACTAACGAGTTGGACCTAGCTAGTTTTATATTTTCCTCTACCAGAATAGGCTTTCCAAAAAAAAATATATATTTGCAATGTCAAGCTTGGGAGCAGGGCAGAAATGGGAATTTGCTGCCTTGGGGTAACTTTGTTCCTGTCGTTTTCCAACCACTAGTTGCATCCCTGTTTCAAAATGCAACTGTGGTGTTGCATTATCACTTTTTAAAGTGCTCCGAAAATATTAACAGTCATGCTATGAACCACGATGAATAAACTAGTAAATCCGTGGCCCTTCTCCACCTCCACCATCTTTACCGACCCCAGTACCTGCCGTGACGCTTCTGGGACGTGGAGAACATACCTTGCATTAAAAATGAGACACTGGGACCTAACAGCATCGATCCTAGTCATTCAGCTGTCTCCAAGGAGACCCATCATCAACTTTGCTTCACTTCACATCAAACAACTGTATATCCACTTCAACTTTTGTCTCCACAGGCCAGCTGCCAAACAAAAGGATATCTGTTGGAGAACACCCAGCTCGCAGCATGAATCTGTATGTGTGTGAAAGTGATGCATCATCTTGCCAGGTAGCTCCCCACTACATGCAGAGGATCAAATCAGATCAGCAATAGCATAGACCATAAATCAAATCAGCATGCGTACTCATGTTCTTTTGTCTCATCATATGCAGGAACTAAAAGGTTCTGGCACTTGCGTGTAGTGGTCACTCGTGTATCATACTATCATCTGAAGGCTGAAGCCAATGCTTTACATACACCACAATTGGAAACCCCTTTTTTGTATATTTTACAAGCCAAATTAACAAACATTGGAGGAGATAAAGGTCAGGCGGTGATATGTTAATATATGGTAAACATCATTGCTCATGTGCATCTTCAGTAGTTAATCTGATCTGATGCCAATATAATGAGACCTCTGCACATGAAATGCGCAGTTTGTCATATGGCCATTATTAGAACAGCAACTACTCCATCTGTCCCAGATTATAAGTCATAGGGTATATTTAAGTGCATAACTACATATGGGATTTGGCAACAATTACTGCGTAACAAATATCTTCACTCTAAACCACTTTCACAGGGTCCAATGAAAAAATGGGGACTCACATTTTTGGGCTAGTTTGATGAAGGTGAAAAGGGAATTCCTACGTTATGGGACGTTTATAATCAAAGATGGAACACAAGTTAGGTTTTGGAAAGATAAGTGGCTGGGAAACTCAACCCTGCGAGAACAATATCCATATTTGTATAACATAGCCCGCTAGCTACAAATAGGACATTGTGGTAGAAGTCTTCAGTACCTCACCACTGAACATAATCTGGAGGAGGGATCTCATTAGTCACAAGTTTAACAGCCTGGAACAATTTAGTTTCACGTATTGCTAACATTGTGCTAAGCCACGAACCAGACAAGTTTTCATGGAATTTACATCCAAGCGGTCAGTTCTCGGTGAAATCTCATTACTTGGCAATGATTCATAGTGATGTCCCGAACTTCAATAAAGATCCTTTAAAAATTAAGATCTTTATGTGGTATCTGCGAAGAGGAGTAGTGTTAACAAAACATAACTTAGCAAAGCGTAATTGGCATGGAAGCAAAAATTGTTGCTTTTGTCACAAGGATGAAACGATTAAACATCTTTTCTTTGAATGTCATTTTGCTCGTGTTGTGTGGTCTGTTATATATGCGGTGTCAGGTTTATCTCAGCCTTGTAGTGTTTCTAACATGTTTGGAAGTTGGCTACGGGGTATTAGAAAAGATCTAAAGCTACTTGTTCTACTAGGGGCGACTGCTACATGTTGGTCATTATGGCTACGCAGAAATGATACAATCTTTGGAAAAAAAATACAACTCTTCTCCCCTATAGGTTATTTTCTTGATTATACACTGGCTCCGCACGTGGGTTATATTACAGAAGCCAGCTTCACATGACTTGGTTATTACGGCATCATTACGATTGGTGCAGGTGGCCAAGGAGTTTTTTACCCGGGCACATAGGTGGCAGTCTAGTTTGAGGATTGACTGTCAATAAAGTGTTTGGATTATGTTCTATATTTTCTTTTTTAGGCTGTGTGCATCCCGCTATGCAGAGGTCGGGAGTGTTTTAAGGCATTGTATCAATTCGATGTAATATTCTTGAAATTAATAAAACTTCCATTATAAAAAAAAGTGCATAACAAAGTCTATGAATCTAAAAAATTCAAAACGACCAATAATTTCGGACGGAGGGAGTAGAACATAATCAACACTATAGAATACTAATAATCAACACTACAGAAAAAAAATATATCTGCGGTTCTTTTGTTTCAATGCAGTTCCAAGTTGCAGGCTCCAACGCAAATGGCAGAGTTTTTCATTGTTTATTTTCTTTTTAGAACCCTTTATTTATAGGGCCAATCAAAATGTCACTTGTGAAAGTGGAATTGTGCGCCGTCACTTGTATAGTTGATCAGATAACCAAATTAAGGTGACAAGGAGAGGGTAAGAATATATGGTGACGAAGATACCTATAAATAACTAGGCGTTAAGTTTGACACGTGGGAGGAGTTGCTGGCCACGCTTTGGTTTTTATAACCAATTAAACAGGGATTTAATTAATGAAAGAAAAATGCAAATTGATGGTCACTTTGGACTAATTGACTAATTTACACACATTTCTGTTTGCCTGGATTTCTTTGAAACATGTGAAGGTTTTTGGCTTCAGCTCGGATCAGAGCGTCAAGAACACCTAGCCTTCTGTCTTCAAATTTTTTTATGAACAGCATACAATTATTCATCCGGAAAAGGTTATATAGGAAAAACTTCATCAGCATTTGTTCCTTAAATAAAAGAGCGACATTGGTATGGTGGTGGAGTCGTGGGTGTGCAAAGTAATATGAACAGTGACCATACAAAGTAATATGACCATCAAACCCCTACTTCAATGGATCGATGCTCCTCCTACTACTCCTAATCCTTCTCACTTATCGTTTTGCACCCACCAAAGTTTAAATGTTGATGCCCACCTATTTAGATATTTGTAAGTTTAGCATATGTTTGGTTAAGTGGATGGTGAGATGGGAGGGAGCATCCGATTAAAAAGTGTTTGGTTGGGAGCTAAGGAGGAATAGGTGACATGCGCGCCACAATGTCTCATTTCAAGATAATTCACTTGATCTCTACGCAAGAGTTAACGACGCATTTCGTTTTACAATGTGCCCATAGTAGTAGTTGTTGCTTTTGGTACTATCCACATCTTTCACGAACTACATCATAAGAGCTAATGATGTATTGACATCCTTTTTCGTTCACTTTTATGTTAGCGCCGTAAGAACTAGCCAGTATTACTCCGATAGTGGCACTTGCTAACCTTGTGGGCATTTTTAGGAAGAAGTACAAGAATTACTTGGTACCGTTTCGGCCCCTGGGCCATGGGATGCGAGTTTGGTGGTGCTTTCAGAGCATGGGCCAATTCGTGTAAGGCCCGGGAGCTCTGCCGCCTGCCTGCTGGTCTAGGCCCACCAAAGCGTAATCGGACGCGAGCCGGAAACGGGGAACGGGACGGAACGGACTCGGTATCGATCTCCTCGTCTGACCCGCTCCCGATCCGACTCGCCTTCTCCCTCCCCTGATCCACCCCCACCTCCACCTCGGCACGAAGAACCCAAATCCCAATCCCGCGAGACGAGCAGACCCTCTGATTGTTCGGTCCATCGATCTGTTTCAAGTTTTCAACATGTCCGGCGACAAGGCGGCGGTGGCGGTGCAGGCCGGCGGCGACGCGCAGCAGCAGAAGCCCGGCGCCGGGAACCGGATTCAGGTGTCCAGCTCCAAGAAGCCGCTGTTCTTCTACGTCAACCTCGCCAAGGTATGACCGATCCAATCCGTAGGCTCTGGGTTCTCGCCCCCTGCCCTCTTTCTCAGCAATGGCGTTGGTTTCTCGATCGAGTGGTCCGGCTGATGCTGATTCGTTGGCTTCCGTTTTGTGCAGAAGTACATGCAGCAGCACGGCGACGTCGAGCTCTCCGCGCTCGGCCTGGGTGCGTATCCCTTCTTATCCTCATCCTAATTTCGCCTGCGGATCAAATCTTGCTCAATTGCCTCTGCGCGTAATGCATGTTGGTATCTCTGAAATTGAACGTTCCCAAAGTTTATTCATCATCTATTGTTGTCATAAGCTGTAGCTAGGTTGCACCGTGTAAATTCTACACCGCTGCATGTTTCCAATCGAATCGAATTATGAAATTGCATCGGGCTGACCAAAGCGACTATGATGTTACCGCTTGTAGGCATGTTGATGAACAGCATTCAATGTCCATAAACATTGAAAAAAAAGTGTGCACTCGGTTCCCCCTCGTTATATTTTTCTAATTAGTGCGAGCGTGGAGCTCAAATTATTTCAGTGGTTTTCTAGAATTACGTTTCCAAATATAGACAACACCTAACAAAGCTGTTTCATTTGTTTGCAGCCATATCAACAGTTGTCACCATTGCTGAGATTCTGAAGAACAATGGTCTTGCTGTCGAAAAGAGTAAGAAATTTTCTTTTTTTATTCATCATCAAATATGCATGCAGTTTCATTATTACATTGAGATAATGTCAACATCGTAAAGTCTGTCAATGTTGTTCTTGAGCCCTCATCAAAGCCTATGCTCTGAACTGTCTTATTTATTACCCCTTGCAGAGATTAGAACATCCACTGTTGAAATCAGTGACGAAATGAGAGGCCACTCGATCCAGAAAGCTAAGGTTAGAACTCCACAATTTTCTGATGATATGCACCAATCTGTTGTTTCTGCTAATTTTGTTCATTTTCATACGGTCTTCATCGTGTTTAAAATATTGACCCCGAGCTGTGTCTGCAGATTGAGATAGTGTTGGGAAAGACCGAGAACTTTGATGAGCTGATGGCCGCCAGCGCTGGAGAGGCAACCGCAGGAGATGGCGAAGAGCAATCCTAGAAAGTTCTAGAGTCTCTAGTTTTTCCTTCTTTCGCCTTTTCTGCCCTTTGCTAGTTCTTGTTAAATTGAGGGATGCTGATGCTTGGCGATGAAATGTGTTTCGGTGTGTCTACTTGTGAGGCTTTTTTTGATACACCATTTGATTTATTGCATTTTGTTAGATGAGTAGTGTCTAACGTGAAATGAAATTTGCTAATTTCGTGGCGTTACTGATCGCTACACTGTTATGAGATCATCATATAAATCAGATTTGTCTGATACCATGCTGAGTTAAACTGCACGATTAAAACACCAAGAACATTACAGCCAAGTGCTCTATCCACCTGTGAATTATTATTGCCAATGGCATTTCAATTTGTTTTAGAAAGACATGCTTTCTACTCATTAAGTGTACGAAAATCCGGGAACACAGGTAAACTCATCTGATCAAATTAGATACAGAAACGGGTCGAGAGTTTCCGCTTCTTGCAGCAGCAACCTCAGCTGTGAGTTTCTTCCAGTTCCAGCACCAGTTGATTCAAAGAAATATCCTAAAAACGGCCGGTGTCAGATTGTCGCAAAACTGAGCTCCGATGAGGTCATGCATCTGAACGCACTTTACTCATCCTCTTCTTCGATCAGTATCTTCTTGCAAGCCTCGTAGCACATAAACGAAATGCCAGCAGCAGGCACCAACTTCATGCAACTCGGCCCCAACCCTCTGTAAAGGCCGCCAACCCCTTCATCCTCGAGAATGCTCAGCAGAGCATGAAGCATATTCTTATAAACCTTCCTGCCACCAACGGCTCCAACTTGCATGTGCTTGCGTGCAACCTCGAGAGGGAATGTAGCAGAGCTTGAGATAGCTCCTGCTGCGGAGCCGATAAGCAGGGTTGGGACGTTGCCGATCTCGTTCGTCTTGAACACCTTCTTGTACACCTTCTTCAGGGTATCATAGGCGAAGTAGTTGGTAGCAGCATATGGCACAACACCAATTAGGCTTGGAGTCAAGCCTCTGTACAGCTCGGTAGGCCCTTCTTCACGGACAATTTTGACAAACGCATCAAGGAAGTTGTCATACACACCTCTCTGCAGAATTGGAGAACAGACGCATTACAGCCGCTCGTGTTTTGTGCTTTATTAAGTTTACTCACTCTAGCAGTTTTAGGGAACCAGATATTTCTTGTGAGGTACCACTAACCTGTATAGTTAATCTTGTCTTAATCAACTCCAGAGGGTATGTACACAGTGTTGAGCTGACACCAGCAAATGCCCCAGCCACCAGTGAAGGAGGAATTGGTATCTTCCGTTCCTCCCCAGGTTTTGGGGTCAAGAATTTATTAGCTGTATCAAAGGCAAAAAGCTGCAAAGAAAGAACCAAATGAACAATCAGATACGTTGATGCCTGTACGAAGAAATATGTATGTCCATCCCCTAAGCATCATTACCAGAATCACATAGAATCTGATGATATTGTAACGTACTAACATATGAAGCCATTAGGACTGTCCAAGATGTCCAGGCATTACATGGAACTAGAAAAACGCAGCATAAGCCCATCCATGATACTGAGATAACACAGACCTTATATATTGCTTCACAAATGGCCGGTAAGCCATCCAGTCATGCAAAATATGATGCTAAACATCTAATACTCACTGCAGGATGTAAAAAAGGTGCATATGATTGCCAGCCAAGATTGAAGATCCAAACCTTGGTTTTGTGATCCAATAAACAGTTCTTAGTTTTTTAATGCTCAAAACACTAATATGATTACACGATGGTTACAGAAGTCATAAAACAACTATATGAAAATTTGCAATTAAGGTTTATTTAGGGTTATATGGATCTTGTCTGATAGCTTCTAATCTACAACAAATACTTCATTGAAAGGCAAGCCAACCTGATGCAGAGAAAACAGTAATTAGTTAAGTGTTTAAGTCTTTGAACTTGTGGGGAGTTCAAGAAGACACCGATGCAACCGATAGGGCCAATTGTTATTAACGATGCAAAGTGCATCTTAGCGTAAAATTTGGTAAGGTCAATATAACAGCAACACTGTATTAAGAAGAACCAGATGGAAACTGTTCACAATCTTTCATACAAAATTTGGTGTCATAAATACGAAGTAAATAAAATGCTTACAAGTTACACTAGTAAATAACCTATATGCCTAGCAAAGGAAAAGAGACAGGGAAAAGGATGTTTGGGTTAACACCGGTTATGAGTCCTTGAGCATAAGAGTTCCCTTAAGCTAAGCCAATAACAAAAAAGGTAGATTGTTCCGATACATCTAGGCTAGGCCAGGTAGAAAATCCTAGCACTAATTTCTCCTGTGGATGGGGCTTAAGCTTAAAACAATAACAAATGTAAGCTAGCTCATTATTTTCTGAATGACAAACTTAAGCGCATTCCCCACCAAGGCCCCAAGAATAGAAGAACTCAAAATATCTCATAGCACCGCCGAGGCAGAAATATTGCAACAAACTAACACTAACTGTAACCAGGACATATCCTCAGCTTAGTTGCAGGCAGGTAGTTATATGTTCTGCAAAATAAATATGCAGCCAAGGCCAAAGGGTTGATTTCAGTATTATGCCGAGGAATAATTGTACCTACTGGCTCTTGCGCATAAATTACAAAGAAAACACAGTGAAGAATACATGAATATAATGAATTCAGCAATCATGTAGTATCAGTCATTTACCTCGATTGCTTTACTCGGGGCCACCCGGATAACATTCACAAAGTTACCACGGAACAACCCAGTCCATCCTTCATGTTTCATGATAGACTGGAACACCTCCGTCGTCGAATTCCCATTGCTCCCAACCATCAAATGCGTCCTAATCGTCTCCAAAGGCGCGACCGCAGTCCTCGACACCGCCCCCGCGATCGCCCCACTAATCAGCCTCTTGAGGTGGTGATTCCCAACCTTAATCTTGAGCTTCACGACTTTCTTCTTCCCCTTATCCCTCAACCCCACACCTTCCCCCGGCAGAGGCGTCTCAACAACCTCCGGCGAGACGTACTTCATGTACGGGTCCCTTGGAGTCTCCGGCGACGGTGCGGTAGAGGAAGCCCCGGGGAATCCAACCCCCACCTGCTGGCCCACGCTGGCGAAGAGGCCGGCCGGCGGGTGGAAGGACTGGTGGAGGGTCCATGAGAGGTTGAACCCGCCATCGCCATCCACACCGGCAGCGGCAGGTGCTGCAGGCGGGAGGGCTAGGAAGCAGCAGCCCCAATCCTTGGTATCCGCGCATTGCAACCGCGCGCCGCCACTCCTCCTGCTCATCGGCCCGGCCTGATTTCCTGAATCAACTGAACGGTGATGTTGCGGCTTTCCCTCACCTCCACCTCCAGGCAGGCTGAGAAACAACTAGTGCGGCGAAAAGGAGCTGACGGCAGTGGATTCAAAAGCTGTGGCGTGGAAAAGAAGCGGAATCAAGGCATCTTGGGGCTGAAAAAGGCGCTATTTTTCAGCGGCTGCCGTCCAAATCCACTCTCACTAGCGCGGAAAAGGACTGATTTCTAGGTTGAAACCCCCAGGCCCAACGAACGGGAAGGAATGGCGACACAGTTGGTAAGGAATCAATCTGCAACCAGGGGAAAGGGAAAGGAAAAGATGAGATCCTTTTATTCGCCGGCGTGATTGGAAATTTCAGCCGGCGATTGTTACCTTACAGATTGGAAATGGGCCGCTCCTTGCGTTTCTTGGCCGCCGCCGCCGCCGGAGGGGAGAGGAAGGTGGAGGGGAGTAGCAGGCGTATAGCAGGACTGCAGGAGTCAAAACCGGCAGCACCAACGCGACGCATTCCCTTTTATTGCCTCCTTTGTGGGGTTGGTACGCTTCCTCCACGCACGTGATTTAACACTTGAGCTGTGCTGTCACTGCTCCGTACTGCATCAATCCAACATCATATTGCTAGATGCGGACAGCATTCAGCACGGGATTTGCTGAATCTTTTCTTGGATCTTGGTCAATGATGATAGTTGAGGGGGGCCTGAGAGGTATCGTTTTGAGGTAGGCAGCATGGTAGGTGAGGGCTGAGACCATCCATACTAAGAAAAGTTTCTCTTTTGCAGTCTCTGAAAATAGAAATCGTAAGGTATAAGGGGTACCAACATCATCATATTGCTAGGATCCAAAATCTCCCCATGCCCATATGAAACTGAACTTGTTCGGTGATACATGAATTCATTCGACGATGGTTCGTTCATTCCATCTATCCCTACCCTGTGTTTCCATTTCTCCATGGTTTCTAAACGATCTCCATTCATACCTACCACCGGCGCCGGTGGCTCAGATCATCATGAAAAATAGATTCACGGTTGCCGCGGCGAAAGCCACCGCCGGTTGAGCTTCCGTCGCCAGGAACTGGAGCAGTGGATGGAGCCACCGCTGGAAAAAAGCGAAGCGAAAGACCGCGCGATCAGGGCAGAAGCGCAAGAAAAAAAAATAGAAGTGGATAATACTGTTCTTGTGCCCCCGCGCCTCGTGGCGGCCTGGCCGTGCGCGCTGGGGTGTGGCGTGGCCTCCCCATCGCTCTCTGCTGGGTCAATTCGTTTCTCACCATTACCATGTCGCCGCCTGTCCCATTCCGTTCCAAGTTTCCAACGGAAACGGCTGGAGAGACCTCACGCGTCATCACGTGGTTCGAACACGAGGAATGGGATTTGTCTAGGAGCGAACAACGCCTAAACAACGCTCTGCGGCCACGGAATTTTGAGAGGCAGTGGCAGCAGTGGCCATGTGAGCCAGGACACTAGTGCCACGCTGGTAGCCGTCGCTCACAGTAGCTGTTCTTGGCTGTTTTCATTCCTTTCCTCGGGACTATAACTTCCTACGATCGTGTTCTTGTATTTTCTTGGTGCTCGTTGTTCAATATGCACGGGCCTAAATTTAATTGGACTTTGCATACCTGGACCTGGCCTCAAATTTGTCCCCAACATCGCCGGCACGGTGATACGATGATATCCAAGGCTACGAACAGATTCGGAGACTCTGCAGAGTTGCTGATTCCAGAACGAATTGGAAGCTGACTCTGCTTACGTGCGGCGATGCGTGTGTCCATTGGCGAAGTCGTGTGATGTCAAGGCCACAGAACTTGAGAACGCAGGGAGCTGACTCTGCTCGGGCTACTGCGGTCGCTGGCGCTTATAAACAGCCCTGACCCTGAGCCCTCTCTGGTTCCCCTCGGAACAACGAAATTCAGGCCAATTCTCTCCCATCTGACATCCAACGGTAGTTTACGCGAACGGGGAGCGAGATTATTCTCTCTCTCTCTTTTTTTTTGGAAACGAAAGAGCGAGATTATTCATCAAATAGTTGGCGCTTATTGATCCACACAAACAAACAAAGGCCCAGCTATACGATGCACCAATAATCCAAATCCCAACACATCCATGGACTAACTACACACCGAGGCTCGAGAATGGTCGTGCAGCTCCGCTTAAAATTCCCCGGCGGTTCGGTTTCATCATCATTCCTGAGGCGGAGCCGAGGAGTTGCTGGCGCGCGGCGCACCGGTGGTGGTCGCCGGGTGGTCGTCGTCGGTGGAGGCCTTGGACTTGGGGCACCGGTCGTGGCCGTACCAGACGCCGTCGGGCAGCGGGTCGCCGAAGTAGAAGGTGGCCGTGGCCGGCGCGTCGCCGCTGCGTGGCCCGGGCTGGACGACCTGCACCCACTCGGGCGCCCAGCCGTCGCGGCCGGAGCGGCGGAGGTAGAGGTAGCAGACGCCGTAGCCGCAGGGCCCCGCCACGCGGAACGTGTCGGTGCCGCACCGCTCCAGCGCCCGGCTCCCACCTGGGCCGGTGCCGGCGGCGGTGGGGAGCCGCGGCGCGTGGACCTCGTTGCGGTACGCGTCCCCGAACGCGACGCTCACGGCGTCGGACGTCCGCGCCGGCGACGCGCACGAAGTCTTCACCCGGAGCGTGTACGTGCACGCCCGGCGCCCGGCCGCCGAAGAGCAGGGAGCGAGCGCCAGCAGGAGGAGGGCGAGCAGCAGCGGCGGCAGGGCGCGCGGGGGTGAGGTGGCGGCACCGGGAGCAGCCATCGCTGGCGCGCGAGGTCGGTTTCCAGGGGAGCGCGAAGAAGATTGAGACGAGACCGCGGATGGCGATGCGGAGCCGCCGGGGGGTTGTGAAGTAGGAGTGGCAAGCAGGCGCGGGTGACGTAGCCACGTAGGCGAAGGCGACGTCGCGACGAGGATGGCCCGGGGCGTGTCAGGCACCAGAAACGCCTAGGCCACACGGCGGCAGGCGAGTGGGAGGGAGGGCCGAGGTCGCGTCACAGGCTCGAGGCCCACGTTTCCTGCGGAGCCCATGAAGTGGGCTCGACGACGGCTCGAGGCCGCATCCGCCAGGCCCAGGCGGCAGCAGAAGACTACTGACAAAAAAAATATGAAAAAATTTAGGGGCATTCCGAGAATTGAACTCGGGACCTCTCGCACCCTAAGCGAGAATCATACCACTAGACCAAATGCCCTTTGTTGAACTGCGTACATTATTATTAATACTATTATCTTCGGGAGCTAGGAACACCAGCGCTTTTCCATTCGGACTTCATACACTGCCGACACCCGGGACGTAGCCAGGATTTCGTTTTTTCACTGTCAAGGGGGCCAACAGTGCTAATTTTTCTAAAAATTTCATCGAATTCAAAATTTGTAGTGAAAAATTGCAGTTCATAGGGGGGCTGGCCCTTGACAGAACAACCCCCCTCTCCGCCACTGAATATGCGTCATGGGATGGAGTATTACATCGATACATTCTAACTATCCACAATTCTCCATTCCGATGTAAGACCAAAAAACTGGAGTAACCATGTGTAAAATGATAATGTGCATATCATACAGGTATATATACATTTTCAGTCAAAAGTTAAGCACCACCATTTGTTCGATGGAGTAACTTTGAACTGCACACTTTGCATTCCAACCAGTGTTCACCTAAACTATGAATGCTAAACAATCGATCACCCGTCCTTTAGCCAAAAAGTGGGCTACAATTGATTCATAACGGATGGAACGGGCATGCATACGTGTATATTTGTGCTGGTCTGTTTCAGGCTTTCAGCTATTCGATGAGCTTGTCAATGGCAGTGCGACATGTCTAGCATTACCATATTTGCAAGGCTCAGCGGCTTACATGCAGCGATGTCCGGCCACTCCGTTCGCGCTGCTCCCCACGGCACCCGGTCTTCCTCCTCGGTTTACTATTCCTGACCTCCTTCCACGCATGGCTCCCCGCCCTTTCCTTCGCACCACCGCCATTGTCCACACACCCGCTGCTCGCCTCTCGCCTTTAACCCATCGGCGAGGTCACTAGCCTCCATTTGCTTCCTGCTCTTTCACTCGTGTTCGGTGCGTCGGCTTCTTCTTCCTCGTCTTTGCATCTCTGTCTCCATGTCGTCTCTGTTGCGATCAAGTTTCGGCCCACGTCGTTCACGAATGCCTGGCTGTGCTGCGTGCAGGTGATCGGAGCTCGACCGGAGCCATGGCGAAGATCCTGCTCCATGGCTCGCTTCATGTCACCATCTTCGAGGCGGAGGAGATCTCCAACTCCAGCCGGCCCAGCAGCCAGGCGCCCGGCTTCCTCCGCAAGGTCCGGGATGATCACCTTCTCTCCTCAGATCAAGCTACTCTTCTTCTTCTTCCGTGCTACCTAAATCTGAAACGTTGATCGAGCTCACCCATGAATTGAAACTGAAACCTGCTGATCGAGCTCAGCTGGTGGAGGGGATCGAGGACACGGTGGGCGTGGGCAAGGGCGCCAACAAGATCTACGCGACCATCGGGCTGGGCAAGGCCCGCGTGGGGCGCACCCGCACGCTCACCGACGAGACGGCCAGCCCGCGCTGGTACGAGTCCTTCCACGTCTACTGCGCGCACCTCGCCTCCGACGTCGTCTTCACCATCCGGGCCAAGAACACCATCGGCGCCTCCACCCTCGGCGTCGGCTACCTCCCCGTCCGCGACATCTTCGACGGCCACGAGGTCGACCGCTGGCTGCCGCTCTGCGACGGCGGCGGCGACAACGACAAGGACCGCACGCCGCTCGAGAGCGGCGCCAGGGTCCACGTCAAGATCCAGTACTTCGACATCTCCAAGGACCGCAGCTGGGGCCGCGGCGTCCGCAGCGGCAAGTACCCCGGCGTGCCCTACACCTTCTTCTCCCAGCGGCAGGGGTGCAGGGTGACGCTGTACCAGGACGCGCACGTCCCCGACGGCTTCGTGCCCCGGATCCCGCTCGACGGCGGCGGGTGCTACGAGCCCCACCGGTGCTGGGAGGACATCTTCGACGCCATCAGCGGCGCCAGCACCTCATCTACATCACGGGGTGGTCGGTGTACACGGAGATCACGCTGGTGAGGGACGGCGGCCGGCCCAAGCCCGGCGGCGGCGTCACGCTCGGTGAGCTGCTCAAGAAGAAGGCCGGCGAGGGCGTCCGGGTGCTGATGCTGGTCTGGGACGACCGCACCTCGGTGGGCGTGCTCAAGAAGGACGGCCTCATGGCGACGCACGACGAGGAGACGATGAACTACTTCCAGGGCACGGACGTGCACTGCGTGCTGTGCCCCCGGAACCCCGACGACTCCGGGAGCATCGTGCAGGACCTGCAGATCTCCACCATGTTCACGCACCACCAGAAGATCGTCGTCGTCGACCACGACATGCCGGCGCCGGCGGCGAGGGGGCAGAAGCGGCGCATCGTCAGCTTCGTGGGCGGGCTGGACCTCTGCGACGGGCGCTACGACACGCCGTGCCACCCGCTGTTCGGGACGCTGGGCGCGGCGCACCACGATGACTTCCACCAGCCCAACTTCGCGACCGCCGCCATCGCCAAGGGCGGGCCGAGGGAGCCCTGGCACGACATCCACTGCCGCCTCGAGGGCCCCGTGGCCTGGGACGTGCTCTACAACTTCGAGCAGCGGTGGCGCAAGCAGGGCGGCAAGGACCTCCTCCTCCAGCTCCGGGACCTCGCCGACGAGATCATCCCGCCGTCCCCCGTTACGTTCCCGGACGACCCGTCGGCGTGGAGCGTCCAGCTGTTCCGGTCCATCGACGGCGGCGCCGCGTTCGGGTTCCCGGACACCCCTGACGACGCCACCAGGGCCGGGCTCGTCAGCGGCAAGGACCAGATCATTGACCGGAGCATCCAGGACGCGTACATCCACGCCATCCGCCGCGCCAGGAGCTTCATCTACATCGAGAACCAGTACTTTTTGGGGAGCTCCTACTGCTGGAAGGCCGACGGCATCAAGCCCGAGGACATCGGCGCGCTGCACCTCATCCCCAAGGAGCTGTCCATGAAGGTGGTGAGCAAGATCGAGGCCGGCGAGCGGTTCACCGTGTACGTCGTCGTGCCCATGTGGCCGGAGGGCATCCCGGAGAGCGGCTCCGTGCAGGCCATCCTAGACTGGCAGAGGAGGACCATGGAGATGATGTACACCGACATCGCCCAGGCCATTCAGGCCAAGGGCATCGACGCCAACCCCAAGGACTACCTGACCTTCTTCTGCCTCGGAAACCGGGAGGCCAAGAAGCCCGGCGAATACGCGCCCACGGAGGAGGCCGAGCCCGACACCAACTACATCAGGGCCCAGCAGAACAGGAGGTTCATGATCTACGTCCACACCAAGATGATGATCGTGGACGACGAGTACATCATCGTGGGGTCGGCCAACATCAACCAGAGGTCCATGGATGGGGCGCGGGACTCGGAGATCGCCATGGGCGCGTACCAGCCGCGCCACCTGGCTGCAGCGGGGCGGCCTGCGAGGGGGCAGGTGCACGGGTTCCGGATGTCGCTGTGGTACGAGCACCTCGGCGCCGTGGACGAAGCCTTCACCCGCCCGGAGAGCCTCGAGTGCGTGCGCAAGGTAAACGCCATGGCGGACATGTACTGGGACCTGTACGCCGGCGACGGGCCCGAGCGCGACCTGCCGGGGCACCTGCTCACCTACCCCGTCGGGGTCGCCGCCGACGGCGCCGTGACGCAGCTGCCGGGGATGGAGTTCTTCCCGGACACCCAGGCGCGGGTGCTCGGCGCCAAGTCCGACTACCTCCCGCCCATCCTCACCACATAGGCTGTTTTTCTGCTCTGAACTACTGCACTGCTCATCTTCTTCTTTGTTTGGCTTTGCTTTGGAGATTTTGCTGATTGTTATTTTTGGAATAAGGACACGGTACTAGTTTCTTGATTTGTTTTAGAAAATAAATAATGGACTGATGGTGATTTTAGGTGTGTTATTAGTATTATACGACTATATGAAAATTGATTTGTAAACATCATTGTCTGATCGATAATGTTCTTGTACTCTTTTTTCTTCTGCAGTATCGCTTACATTTCAATCGTCAAAAGAAACTGGACTGATATACTAACTGTTTGTGCTTGTAACACCACTCAATTTTTGTTGGATTTTATTTACATTTTTATTGTTTTGTACAAGTACATATGTGGTGCTTAAGTAAATTGGATTACATGGACCTAATTATTGAAGTAACTTCTTATCTGGAACATGAAGAGGTAAGAATACTGCAGCTTTTTATTTTTCATGGTGAATATCTTCTCAACTTCTCATCCACGAAGGCGGCATCTTTTATTGATGCAGTGTGCATGACGGAGAACTGATGGTGATTTTAAGCTTTTGATTCATTCATAGTTTGTTTTCTTTGTACTGATTACTAGTTTTCTGTGCCATTGCTTGCTGAATAATAAGTGGAAAAAAAACATGTCCATTTGCAATGCTTAACAAGATCATGGAGATCTCTTGCTACTGAATTCATATCCTCGTATGAACTGAACAAGTTCACATATCAAGATAAAAGCAGGGACAAATGTAACAACTGTGTGACTGCAGCACCAATCAATTTTTAAATTTTATCTACATTTTTGCTTCTTGTACGTGAACATGTGGTGCTAGGTAAATTGGATTTGATGGAGCTCCTGGAACATGAAGTAGTAGGAGAATATCCAAATAAAAACCTTATTTGATTTTTTTCATAAAAAAACCTTATTTGCTTTTTTCATAAAAAACCTTGTTTGATTCTCAATTCTCCATTCACTGCTTTTTTCCGTTTGAGCTTTTCATTTTTCATGCTGATAACCTTCTCAGCTTCTTATCCACAGGCGATATCTTTTATTGAACCATGGCAAATTTTGTACGGCTGTCAATATCAGCTATTGATTTTGTGATTGTCTGTTCCATATACTATCACCATGATTTTTTTTCAAGCAAAACAACACATAAAGTTCAACAAAAAAAATGAATAATTGTAATATATGAATAGAAAATATAATTAGAAAGAGAAAACTTAACTATGTTTTGATGGGAAGCCAATCTACTGTGACCATTCTGCCAATTTTCGACTCATTGACTTGAAGAGCAAAGAGACAGGTAAATCTCACCCACATTAAAGAGTATTAGTCTACCACTAATTGAGACATCTGGAACTATGTGCCAAAATTCGTACTCTCTTGAAAACTACCTGACAATGCTATTTTGGTGTTGTCCCACCACACCTTGACCCTTATGTACAAGCTTCCCACAGCCAAAGAAGCTGACCAGAGAATATGGTTAAGACAAAATTGGGGAGGCGACAGGTGTTTCATGTTTGGTATTATGAAGGCGAGTCCATTTCACCACATCAGTTGACAGTTCCCAAATTCTTGACCCTTCTATAGTTTGTTACCTCATCAGGTGGTTGTATTTATGCAGCCTTAGCCTTCGGTTTTGCCTTTTTGAATTGAGAGTACAGGAAAACTCCAGCAAGAGCAACCCCAGTTCCTGCAGGCAAGAAAAATAATGCAATTCAGATACACATAAATTGGATGGTGGGTTATTGGTACTTGCATGAAGCATATCATCAGTTTAAGTGTGATGTACCTAAGGCATTTATAGGTGAAATTGGAGTTCTGAAGAAGAGAACGGTTGACACGATAACCACCACACGTTTGAGAGAGTTCGTAACTGAATGGGTCACAGGAGATACTCTAGCCAATAAACTGTACGAAACCTGCCAAGAAACAAATAGAAACTTTATTATAGGTAATTCGATGTGGAGCAGAATTCATGGTAATACTTAGATAAAAGATAACCAAAAAACTAATAGAAGCTTATGCGGAAAAACCTGATACATTGTTGTCTCAAAATAAAAATAATTCAACATAACCCAAGATAGTATCATATTCGGATTGAAAGAGCCAGACCACAGCAGTAAGTACAAAACAGGACCACATGCAGCTAGCAATTAGTATGTAGTTTGTTTCTATCTAAGTAGCCAACCATAGTATCCACTAACAGACAATTTTAGCAACCCCTGAGAAACCACAAAAAATGTTTTTTTTAGTGGAGACTGGCCTCACCTGTTGGTAAAAATGGAAACATGTGCCAGCAAGTGCTGCTTTCACACATAGTTCTTTTACATTAACACCCTGCAAACCCAGAAAATTTAGTGTTAGTCAAATTCATATT
Source organism: Setaria italica (assembly GCF_000263155.2). Taxonomy (NCBI): domain Eukaryota; kingdom Viridiplantae; phylum Streptophyta; class Magnoliopsida; order Poales; family Poaceae; genus Setaria; species Setaria italica. The sequence continues at coordinate 6,696,044 of NC_028452.1, read as the reverse complement.
AGTGGAGAAGAGGTGAAATATTAGGGATATGTTTTTCAAAGTTGGCAAGACTTACAGCACTCTGCAGGTACGATGGACTAAACTTGATGCCTTCTACAGATAGCATTAGTGGAGCAGACAACAAGAATGCCATGATAGTCATTATCGAGAAGAGGTTTATATCATCCAAATTGTCCTGTAGTGAGAACGAGTTGTGTGAGGGGGTGCAGTGTTCACAGCATATACATTGATGCACTGTTGCAAATCTGAAATTAGGGTAGATTATAAGAGCCTTAGAGGGGGAAAGGTCACCTCTTTGTCAGCGAGAAGTTTCTTGCTGAAAACATTCCGTGATTGGTTGGTAAGATTTGAAGCCATGGCGCTCCAAAATCCAATCCTGTTTCCTCAGAATATGAGAATCAAATACACCATATTGCTTGGAGTGAACTCTTTGACTACACATTGAAGGCGCCACTTACCAGTTGAAAGAAACTTCAGTCATGGATGCCAATAAAACTCCACCAACAATAGGGACGAGCGAACCCAACACCAATAAAGAAGGTGTCTGTACAAACAATAGAACAGGGAAACAAATGTTATATGGAGTACTCCACTTTTAAGGTGAAAAGATCAGCGAAGGTGCAAACCAATTACCTCTCCAAGAAACAGGACAGAGAGAAGGACAGAGAAGAAGGGCTCCATGGCCTTGATGGTGTGCGTGAAGGAGACAGCCACCTTGCCCAAACTCAAATTGGTGAAAACATTTCCCAGCATGTGGATTAAAGCAAGAGGCAGGATCTTTGCATACTGCCTCAGCAAACAAAAACAACAGCTCACCACATCAGTCATATGAGTAAACCAATTTTATAATCATCAAATATAATATTCAGTGAGATGCTAGGGAAAAATGACAAAGACAACTCTGTTTCAGAAATAAATATTTCAATTGCAACATGTACCCGTGCAATCGAGCCGGCTTTCTCGTGATTTGACATCAACAAGTAACAAAAAATATTAGTAATCTTCTTTTTTGTTTATTACCTGTTTAAGGGAGAGCCTTGGTTTGGGATGCAGATTCAGCAGCCACATGAGTGTGATGAAGAAGGATCCTGATGCGAACTGGAAGGTGGTGATGGTGTACGGAAAGGGAACGGCTTTGAGAACCTGCGCAAATCACAGTTGAAAACAATTTAGAAGATTCGATTTGGCTGAAGAATCCATTAGGAAATGACCGGGAATCGATCGAATAGGGACGAAACGGCGAACCAGCTTGTTGTAGATGTTGAAGTAGATGTTGAGCATGTACCATACGAGGATCATGGCCCCGAGCTGCAAAGTCCGCGAAATGCCGGCGGCGCCCTCTGGTTTACCTCCCCCGTCCTCCGCCGGCAGCGACGCCGCTGCCGCCGCCGCCGTCCGCGTCCTCGCCGCGGCGCCGGCCCTGCCGACGCCCGCCGGGAGCAGGGGAGACGGCAGCGGCCGCAGGCCTCCGCGAATGCCGAGCGGGAGCGCCGGCCCGCCGGAGCCGGCGACCGGCCAGCGGCAGCCGTGAGTAGAAGGCGGGGAGGAAGAGAACGCGACGTGGCTCGAGGGAGGCAGGGCGGGGGCCGGGTACGAGCGTCGCGCCGCGGCCCAGGCTCTAGAGGATGAGGAGCACGACGCCGCCATGCTCTGCATCTCGCGGCGCCCCCTCCTGTGTTTCTCGGTTCTTGGCTCGCGTATAGAGTATACAGAGACAATGGCCACGAATCCGGTGGGCTTCCTGGGTTTCTGGAGCGGGGAGCGGCGAAGGGCGGGGCGCTGCCGCTGTCACGGCGCGGCCATTTATGGAGCGCAGCAGGGGGGAGGAGAAGGAGGAGGAGTTCGAGAAGGAAAGGGATGGCGGGTGGCCGCTGTTGCCGCCTCGCCCGTGGCGCGTGATGCGGGGCGGCGGCGGGAAGCGGAGGGTAGTGGCCTAGGGCGAGTGGGAGTCCGGAAGGCGTGGCGCGGACCGGGCTACCGGCGTGAGAGGAGGGGGGCGACCGGACCGGAGGCGCGGTGCGGTTTCGGCGAAGGGAGACTAAAAACGGAGCGCCCCGCACGATGGCTGGGCATGTCTGGGCGGCTGCACTGATGCAGACTGCAGAGGCTTTTTCTTTCCCGGCGACCAGCGCATGGGTTTTCCCGGCCACGAGCTCGCTCCTCTCCGCTGACGCAGGTGGCCGCCGGACCGGGACCAGCATTGCTGAATGCGTTTTTGGACGCCACAGCGACCCTTCCTCCGTCCAGTGGCAGATCCGCTCCTAGCTGATGCCTCTTCAAGCTACTACGCCTCATGCTTCTTTTTCTATCGTGCTTGCTACGGGCGAAATATATTTCTTTTATATAAAAGAAAATGGTATTTAACACCAAAATATGTTTGTAGCTATATTTCCGTTCATACAAATTTAGCTTGCATGTTCATACATTCACAATCAATATTAATTTGTCATGCACATACAAATCCAAATATCATTCCAATACACATTCATACACATCCATGAATGAGGTGCAACTACTACGTTATATTTCAATATTTCAAAAGAAATGCCATGTGGTAAATGGCACTTGACAAGAGGTTAACACATAAATAAATTGTTTGGATAGCAGGGGCTAAAGTTTAGTCCTGTCACATCGGATGTTCGGATGCTAATTAGGAGGACAAATATGAGCTAATTATAAAACTAATAGCAAAACCCCTAGGCTAAATCGCGAGACGAATCTATTAAGCCTAATTAATCCATCATTAGCAAATGATTACTGTAGCACTACATTGTCAAATCATGGACTAATTAGGTTTAATAGATTCATCTCGTGATTTAGCCTAGGAATTGTGTAATTAGTTTTATAATTAGCTTATATTTAACACTCCTAATTAGTGTCCAAACATCTGATGTGACAGGTACTAAAGTTTAACCTACGCCTGCCAAACAGCCTCTATCACGTCTAGAGATAACTACTTAACAAAAATATTTGAAATTTCGAATCCATCCGAAGAACCTTAACTTTAGGTGCTAAATATTTTTTTGAGAACGTGCAAAGCACGTTTTCATTAAGTAGAAGAGAAGCACAAATGTTTGTTACAGACGAAGAGCACATAGAAAGGAAAGAAAACAAAAATACAACAGACCACTGAAAGAAAAAAAGCACTGCATCCGCAAAAGGATCTAGCAGCGACCCGATTCTAGGAAAGCCCGCCTGCGCCCAAAGCTTCACCTCGTCCAGGACCAAAGGGGCCAAAGCGACCGGCTGGAGACCTAAATAAAGTATGTTACATAAGTTGTTAGGTCTCCCATGTCCCACTGGAGTATGATATTTGGATCTTTCTGGTGGCGCCATCTGCAATTAAGGAAAGCTGCAAACACTATGAGTAATCACCACGGCACAAAGGAAGCAAGAATGCCCTGTGTCAAGTAGTCTAAAGGAGTTTTAAAACATGATATCCCTGGAACTATCATGGTCATGCCATTCAACACAAACACAATCTATTTTGCAGAGAAATAGACAGCTGCCAAAAGATTTGAGCAGTGAAAATCAAGCTGGCTACTCATTGGCATGGCTGTAATGGATACCAGGCATATGTTCACTCAGGCACTGAGAAGAAAATTTTCAGGCCCAGGGTCTAAAACTGGCAAAGTAATCAATTACAGGGATCTGTCTACAATATCAACATAGCAATGACAAAGCAATTCACCTTAATGCACCCACTATATAGTATCTGAAGGTGAACATACATCGAGATTAATTTTATGCTATGCGGAGGGTAAGGCGACGCACCACGTTTTTCACTTGGTTTTGGTTTTTTTAAATAGAGAAGCAGTAACAGTTTTAATTTTGGGAAAGGAAAAAAACAAAAAACTGTTCCAGGTTTCGTACACTGGTACTTGAAATTTGAAAATGGAAGCAGCACTGCATTCACATATTGTTCAAGAAGTCCAAATCCTAGTGGTAGACATGTGCGCAATGCAACTCTAGATACATTGGATGTGTGAAATGTATGATCACGACTCTTCAATTTAGCATGACTTATCACGTGTGTAGCACCTTCCATGTGCAATAGAAACATGCATGCTCTAAGAAAAAAAAAATGTAAATATCGTTAGAGGAAAAATATGATCCGTTCAAACGGTAGATGGCGACCTTGAAAATCTCCCCGTGGGCACGAGCATCAAAACTTCGGGTTTGGCTCCAGCTTCTTCGACTCGCGGGAGCCGGCCAAAATAAAATGGCTCTTTATTGGCTTGTAGTTCGTTTGGATGAGCTGATGTTACTATAGTAAAAAATATTACGCGAGTATTTCTTAGAAACCGTAGCTGTTTTGGAAGGAGAAGGCTAGGACCCTCATCCTCCACCAACCATAAAAATAATATATATTCACAATAAAGTTTTCCTTGGAAATTGGAATGGAGGAAAAGTAGAGAATTATGGACGATTTCAATTCTATGAGAAATCATACGAGAGGCTTTGGAAAAAAAGATTGGAACCTACTAATTCCTTTGAACTTCTTATGAAATAGGTTCTTTTATGAAAAATTTGGAGGAAAATAAGCATGACAACCAACCTCATGTTTTCTTTCCTTTGTGCCTTAGGATTCATGTGTTCATGGGAAGGACGGAGAGCTTCAGGAAATAGGGACTCGCCCCCACGTCGCTAGCTGGGTGACTCGGGCGGCCGCCGCGCCTCCCCGCCCAGCTCCGAAGCCTAAATTTCCCCCTGCAAAGGCGAGAGGACAACACGTCGCCGTCCTTGGCGACTCGGGGGGCTTCAGCCCAAGTCCGCTACCACTGTCCCAACCGCCGCGGGGCTCAGATCCCCCTCCTCCTCGCAGACAGCCGCGGGGCTCAGATCCCCCTTCTCCTCGCAGGTGACGCAAGATCCATCCTTCCTTGGTCCCAGATCCATGTGAGGGCTCGTCGCGCTGCCTTGTGGGGGTCCGTCCATCGGGGAGCCCGCCGCCGCTTCGAGCTGTCCGATCCGTGCCGCCGCGGGCGGCTACTCGCCAGGGAGCCGGCTCCACACCATCGCTCCCGTAGGGGACCGCACACCGAGGGCCCGGCATGCGCCACCAAGCCCTCGCCCATGATGTGGGGCGGTCCCCACTGCCGCCGTCGTTGCCGGGTCCAGTGTCGCTGAATCTGCCTCCCACCGACACGGTCTGCCCTCCCCGGGGCAGCGTGGGGGCTCCCTCGCACCACCACAGCAGGTCGCCGTCGCTCTCTCCTCTTCGTTGTCGCCTGTAGGAGGGCGACTGCGGGGACTTCCAACCGAGGCGTGCCGGACCCCAAGGTCGCTTCTTTCTCTTCCTTCTCCTCCTCTTCCCTTCACCCCACCTCACCCTGGTCGTGTTTCGGTAGCTCTTCAAGGACGGCCCGGGGGTGACTCGCCTTGTCACCGTGGGTCGCTCACTCTTGGGTTGCTTGCTCTTTCTGTCGATGGTTGTCGCTCGTGGGGTCATACCTCCTCCAGCCATCTTCTTCGTTGGCAGGGATGGGAGGATGGGTCTTCATCTTCCCCATGGTGCTTCGGGTCGCCACCTCATCGTCAAGTGTTGCTGGGAAAATGGAGGGCTTCGGCATGGGCTCCTCTGGTGGGCCCGCCTACTTCCCCTTCGGTCGCCTGGTCGCTCCATGGTCATTTTTTCGGTCGTGGTGATGGCGGCCCCTTTCTATTGTGACTGCGGATGTTCCTCATCGTCGTCACCATGGATTACTCGCTGCCATCCCATCGCTTTGGCTATCATCCAGGCCTCGGCGGTTTGTTGTGCAAAGTTGGTTTTGGGGGCCTTTGGCGAAAGCCTGGCCGGGCATTTGCCAGGGTCGACGACGGTTGCGTCCTTGGACGTAGCTCACCTCGCTAGGGGTGTTGTTGCGACCACCAAAGCTAACAGTTTTTGCTAGGTGAAGACTTAGTCTACTCCCTCGGAGACGGACGGACGATGACGGCGTTGGCGTCGCTTCCTGCCTGGAGGTATCGTCTTGCATGACCTCCTCAGTTTACCTCCGTTGGCTTCTGGTTGTTAGACAGTCGGTGACGTGTGTGTGTTCATGACGTCTTTCTCCCCTGTAGGCTTTAGTCGTCTTAGGTCATGTTTTGTGTGGTGGTGGTGAGGTGGTTTTCTTCTCTGTTGTCGTGTTTGTGCTATTTGTCGCAGGTCATAGCTCTTGTAACTCTGCTCTTTGTGGTTTCTCCCGAAACTTCATCTTTGTAATTCTCCGCTTCTTAATGAAAAACGTGCTATGCACGTCTTAAAAAAAATGTGTTCTTCATGTGCCACGTCCAACATGTTGTGTTTGTAACTAAAGAATTTCAACTGTATAAGCGCTTCAATCATATGTTTTTCTTATTTATGTATTTTGAGAATGCTGCGTTACAAAGAGGCCCCTTAAAGGTATACATCGACCAACGAATTCATATGGTCAAATATTTTATCCAAATTTAATTAGCAATGAAACATTCGCACCAAGCTAGCGGACCTTGCAGATTGTTGTAATATGCAAGGTGAGGAATATAATTTGTTCGTTACAACTTACAAATCTGTTTGTTTCAACACATGCTAAAATACCACCTCATGCTGATTTTCCCGGAACAAAAGTTATTGACGTGCTCTGTCAGCTCATATTTCAGTAACTTTCTTCGTTGTAATTTAAACATGTCTGTAAAACCTTCGAAATGTGGAATTAAAATACCGATGGAGATTTTCATCCCACTGGCATGTCAGCAAGTGGTCACCGCCGACGAACTATTTGCGGCTGCGGAGTGCGGACTTCGGTGGCCGGTGGCTGGACCTTGCGGTTGTGGCGTGGCCGGCACCCCCACAAGGCGGGATCTTTTACTCCCGGGGCGCCCCGACTCCGACGTGTTCCATGTCGTATCCGACCAAATAATTGATCTCCACCCGGCTAATTCGCACATTATCTAAGATTTTTTCCCCCCTCGTTGTCCTCCCCTGTTCGTTGGTGCCTTGGTTTTCTTGGCAAGCGGCGGAGCCACAGAAATGGAGGGCAAGAGCGGCGCCTAATTTTAGCGGCGAGGAGGGGAGCGAAGCCTGGGCATCCACTCGCCGGCCTCCAACAAACCGCAGGGATCTGTTCATCGAAGTGCCACTGAATTCGATTTCTTTCCTTTCTATTTTCTTGGAGAACCAATTCGATCTGGTTTCGGGAGAAGGGAGACGAGGATGCAGTGGGCGGGTCTGAGGTCTTCGTCTCCGGCGCCGACGGCGGCGTGGATGGGGCGGAGGCCAAGAACTGCGAGGTGGCCGCGAGGTAGGCTACCCGCGGCTCGCCGGGCGGTTGTGGCGTCGGCAGCGGCCTCGGACGCGAACTCGAGCTCGAATTCGCCGGGGAGGGACGAGGAGAGGGAGGAGGTGGCGCGGAAGGAGGAGGAGAAGGCGGCGGCGTCGCTCCTAATGAGGAGCCAGAAGTACGCCATGCTTAAGCAGCAGCTCGCCGTGGCCGCCCAATTCGAGGTACCGGAATAGACACCAATGCAAAATGGTCTAAAGTTTGCAGTTTCGTTGAGATTCATCCAAATTGGGCTTTTTGACCGCAAAATTGAGATTCGCTGTGCAGGATTACAAGGAAGCAGCGAGGTTGAGGGACTCGCTCAGGTCGTTCGAGGAGGAGGAGCCTGTGCTGCGCCTCCGCCGATTGATGAGGAAGGCCATCGAGGAGGAGAGGTTTGAGGTATTCTACTCATGCATCACCGTTGTTCCAAGCAATTCAACTCCAAGCTTACCACGCTTAGTTGCTATGTGTCTAAAGTCTAAACAAGCACTAGCATTATCAAACTTGGAAGACAAAGACTTGATTAGGCAAGACTTTCTGAAGAGCGAAGACCATGCATGATGCGTCTTATGACGAGACTACATGATTCCTTTTCACGTTCTAGAAATCCAGAGGAAGTCTTGGGACACTAGGCCTGACCGCATGAGCTCTTACAGTCTTCTGCTTCATTCTCATGTTTGGAATTGTCTGTCCTGAATTCCAGCCTCATGGTTTGAACTTTCAGTTGTTCCACTTCTGCTAGGTGTTTTTTTTTTCAATTGTACCACTTATGGTAGTTAGTTTGTTATTTTTCTCTCTAAGTGGCCCCACCATGTTTGTGATTTTCATTTCCTGCAATCATGCTTCCCAGGATGCTGCTAAATACCGAGATGAATTAAAGATTTTGGCTCCACACTCCCTCCTCAAATGCTCTAGTGATGCTACAACTCTGGTAAGTCTTCTCCTTTAAATTTTTAGTTTACTGTGATTTTACATCCCCTTTTCAGTTTGGAAAATACTATGCTATTTGCTATCCTAGAAATCCATCTGAATGTTGAGACCTATTTCTTTATAAAGTAGTATCGCTTTTCATATGAATATATTGAGTGTTGAAAAGTACCCAGCTTGTTATCTGAGCATGAATCCACTAAGAAACTGGTATAAAGTTATGAGGAAATCCACAAAGAAGTGACTACAGGGTCAAGGTCTTCAGGAAATTATGTTCCATTTCCACCTGACCAGGTCAAATTTTCACACGTTGGGGACCAGTTATCCTGTCACATGTTTTGACACTCATTTTCCATACTCACATCCTTTTCTCGTGCCTGTCCACCATCCATTTTCCTTCACATGTTTCAGCATGTTTGTAGAAAATGAACATGGGAGTATCCATTATTTGAATCTGGTCGGTGCTTTTCAATATATTGGACTCCGCAATTAAAATGCGTCTTTGACTGGAACCTGCATATTAGAGTAGTTTCTGAAATTTTTGGCATATAGAAGTCCGATTCTGCAATGCTAATTCGCATGTAAAACTTGAGATGTCAAGGAAGTTCCGCTATTGATAAAAAGGTGAAGCAGCCTAGGAATCTTAGGTTACCAGTAAACCTGTCACTGACTGAGAAAGACACCAAAAGGACTTTACTTTCTCATAATCTTGATAGAGATACTATATATGATTAACTTAGATGAAGTTTTACTTCATAGCTTTGAGTGCAATCAATTTTTCTAAATCAGTTGGAGTTTCAAATTTTAGGGGATAAGGGTTCAAGTCAGGAGCGTCTATATTGAAAGCCGGAGCCAGCCATTGAAGGGCCAATTCTTTTTTGCTTATAGGATCAGAATTACGAATAATTCTCAGCGCCCTGTTCAGCTTCTTAGAAGACATTGGATTGTCACAGATGGAAATGGAAGGACAGAGAACATTTGGTTAGTATTTATTGTACTATAACTCTCATTTAATTGTGACAAGGATATGCTAATAAGACAGACTCTTTTGTTGTTTCAGGGGAGTTGGTGTAGTGGGAGAGCAACCTGTCATATTCCCAAGGACTGGTTTTGAGTACTCTTCTGCGTGCCCATTGAGCACTCCAAATGGGAGAATGGTAACTTTACAGTTCTCTGCATTGCCTTTCTTATTTTGAGTACAATTCAACCACAATTTCTTGTTTTACTTTAGCATTACCCTTTTTCATATACAAAAGGGATGCACTATGGGGTGTGGAGCCCAAAAAGAAGCAATTAATTTAAATTAATTTCCCCTTAAAGTTTTTTCAGCCGCATAGGATCTGCCTTGGCATATTTGAATACTGACATGCCACTGGCGCTTACCTTAACACCATTTTGAATTGTAGGAAGGTGATTTTGAAATGAAGCACATCGACAAGGCTGGATCTTCAACGTTCAATGTTGCAATTGCACCATTCTCTCTGTCAATTCTTGGGGACGACAATGATGTTCTCCTCTGACTACGCTTACACACGCTACTGAGATTTAAACTAGACACACAAGCACAAGTAGTTGCTGTTACTGTTAGAAATATAGCTGAGTGCAGTGTCCAGGTGAGTTCAGAGTTCTGCTGAAGCTAAGTGCCCTGGTGCAAGTGCATGGAATGTGGCATCTGGGCCATGTGTACTACAACTGTGAGGCAACATTAGGACATCCTATCGCTGGAACTTCTGAATGTACAGTATAGAAGTATAGAGATTGCTATCGTGTAATACGCTCTCTTGTTTTCCCAACACTATGGCTTTTTTTATTATACTCCATTTTAAGACTGTATGATTTTGATATGACAGATCCTTTTTGTATGTGACTTTTGTTTTTTATATGTTCCGGAAAAAATATAATATCATGATGCATGGTCGCCGTGATAAGGGGATACTTTTGTTTTTGAGCGGAATGAAGGGATACTTTTTCAGAATTGCATAGTACCGGTACAACGCCTACCTGATGTTCAATATTTGTTTGGACGGGACCGTGTGCGCATTTCGAAGTGGGCCTGCCACTGATGTCGTCCAACAAGGGAGGGATTGCTTTCATGGGCCTAATCCAGATAATTGGGCTGGACTGGTGGACCTGACAAGTATTTTAGAGATTGGGCCTAATCCCTACTTATCTCTATCTTCCATAGTAATCCTACGACTGCTTAAGTCGTCTACAATTTCTTCTATATACTGCCAACGGGATTCAGAGCTTGATTGGTTGGCTTCCAATATTTGCCTAGCCAAAATCAAGGTAAAGTCTAAGCATTTTAGCTACTAATTGGTTCATTGTCAAAAATCGGCACACCAATATTTATAGCAAAAACCATGGCATATCACTAGACCAATCCAATCTTCGGTAGTACAGAGTACACTAGTACTGTATGTCATGCCCTCACACTTACTTTCAAAGGAGTCACAGCTCTCAACGGTCTTCGTCCGAGTCACGAATGCGAATCCTTTTGCTGTTCCAGCTTTCTGGATCATATACGCAGCATGCAGAGATTACATTTCCGAACCGCCCAGGATTAATTGCAGTGATGAATGGACGGAGCTGCATCTAGGGCAGCAATGCTACCTTAGACAAAGGGGAGCAATGCTCCCATAGTTTTTTTTTTGTATTAAAATGAACTCCTAGTCCACAGGCTTCAATGATATGCCTTGTAGTTTTCACCATACTTTGTTCATGTCTTGCAACATTTTCAAGGAAGAGGGAGAGACAAAGGACCCCAAGCTGATCTTAATTCACTTACTTATCCTTACACAAGGGGGAAAAAAAATCGGCCTTTTGTATCATCAAATGCAGCCATTGCTATACTTATTACATCCTTGTCCTTGAGGTGCATCATGGTCACTCCACTTCGTTACATGTTGACGATCAGATGGCCAGGGCGTGAGCAATTTTAGATACAAAGAGGTACATGTCTTTGGTGTGTGCTGCTGGCTGACCCTGCACGAGAAAGGTGAAGGCAGCAGCACAACAAAATCTGAAGATGCTGGGCATTTTAGTACGTAATAACACACTATCATGAACACAATCTTTCAGCAAGTTAGTGAGTAAATCACTGCTAAATCTGAAAGATTCTCCTTTTCCTAACCGGCCTCCTCTTGCTCTCCTCATGCAGTCAAACGTCAATGGGCTGCATGGCCCCGGCGTCTAGCGCCGGTGATCACCTCACCTCCTCACCGGCCACGCCGAGGCGTCACGACTCACGAGTGGCCTGCGCGCAGGCCCCTCCCGGCCACCGGTAACCGAAGCCCAGGAGCGGTGTGTGCTACCGGACAAGCAGCCAGGCGGCCTGCCTGCCGTCCGCGGGCACGGCATGCGACGCGCCAAGTACAACGCCGCTGGCGTCACCGCGCCCGCAGTGACCACCACCACCGCGGGAGCATGCCGGCAAGCTGCCGCATTTCCCGCATCGCTTCCACTTCTCACCCTCTATCCTCGCCGCAGAACGAAACAGCAGCTAGCGTTTCCATTTCCCGACCCCGCCGAGCGAGCTCGCCCCGCCGCGGCCGACGAGGTAGTAGATAGCTGGACACCGCCATGGGCGGGCGTGGAGCTGATCCGGGGGCGGCGAGGACGGTGGTCGCCGTGGTGGGGATCGTGGTCGCCGCGGCGGCGGTCCTTTCCCCGGCAGCGGCTGGGGGCTTAGGCAAGGAAGGTACGTGCTTCTTCTTCCTCCGTCCTGGCCGGAGTGATCAAAGAAGGCTCAGATCTTGTGCTCACGCGCTCGATCCCTTCTCGGTTCTGCCGCTGATTCCCGTCCATGTCTTGGTCGTGTGGTTTTGCAGCGGCGGCGCTGGTGGCGATCAGGGCGGCGCTGCATGATCCGGGCCAAGTTCTCCGCGGCTGGGACCCGAAGTCCGGCGACCCGTGCCACTGGAACATGGTCACCTGCTACGGAGGCCACGTTCAAGAGCTGTATGCTCTCCTTCCTTGTTGACAACTGACATTTGTGTGCTGCCACGATGATCAGGTCCGGCTCATGTTTTTTTTTTCCTTTTGGGCTTTGCTATTGGCAGGTCCATGACGCAGCAGAACCTCTCCGGCACACTGTCGCCAGCGATCGGGAGGCTCAGATCTCTGACATATCTGTAAGTCTCGGTCTAGAACTATTTTCTCTGTTGTTAGACCTGTCTGGAACATATGAATTTTAGGGTATTCTGAGGAGCATGCAGTTCTATTCTAGCGAATTCCCTGTTTGCAAGTTTAACACAATCGTTATCATTTCGTCGCAAGCACTTCGAATTGCTGCTGTGATTTGTGGGCAGAAGGATAGATGTTTCTGCGATGGATTGATATGAGGAGTTTGCTTTCAAATTGTGGCAGGTCTTTGCGCCAAAATGCTATTTCTGGCCCGATCCCTGAGACCATAGGAAGGATGAAGCTGCTGCAAGTACTTGACCTGTCAAGCAATCAGTTCAGTGGAAGCATCCCGAGTACACTGAGTAATCTGGAGAATCTCCAGCACCTGTAAGACTACTCTTTCCTGGTTACCAACATTCAAACATCTACATCGCAGTTATGCACTGTTTTTTTTTAATCTGAACATTGACAGTCACATGATGTTTTATCTGGATTGCCTCTTTCATCCAGGAAATTAAACAATAACAGCTTATCTGGACCCGTGCCTGATTCACTAGCCACTGCTCGCATGATCTTCACCCTGTACTTGCTCTTGCCAATCATCCTTCTGCCATTGCTGCAGTGTTCTTTAAATATGTTCAGTTGGCATTGCGAGTTTTACGTATTCCACATTTCTAAGAAAAAGAAGTTACCTATTGTACAGGGATATTTCCTTCAACAACCTGAGTGGTCCACGACCAACTTTTCTCGCGTCGAATGTCGTGTAAGTGATCTCAACTTCATCTTTTCCCTGTATTAACAGAGGCAACATGAGCTTTGGGTAAAGCTAGTTCTAACTTGTTTTCATCTTTCTCATTTCCTTGATCCATCATGCCTGAATAGTTTTGACGGTAATCCATTGCTAAGTGACATCAACTGTGAAGGAAATGAACCAGCAGGAGTAGGAACTCCAATTCATGGAGGACGAAGCTGCTCAGAGTCACTTTCTCTCCCTGTAGTAGCCCCGGAGGATATGAATAAAGGTTGTTCATTGTCCAATGCTGACTATTTCAGTTTCATTTTAGGAAGTTAAAATTCAGGCATCCGTTTTGTCTTATGACTGTGTGTGCTCACCACAACCATTTTTTTTTCTCTCCAGATGATTCACAGGTCATGGATAAAAAAGTTATTATCTTTGGGATATACATAGGAATTGGTTGCATACTGCTGGCTGCCTTGGTTGCTGGGGCTGTCGTCCTAATTTGGCAATGGCGTCGGCGTCAGCGGGTCTTTGCAGTTGCAGATGGTAATATTCTTTCAGACGCTATATACATTTCTGTTTAACTTTGAGATCGTCGAACATATCCATCTGAAAAGGGGGTTAACAGGTTGATGTCTCATATTGCAGATGAAGATCCTAGTCTTACATATGCTGACTTCATCCAGCACTATCTTTTGACCATGATTATCATTCCATAAGGAATTTGTTTAAACATAAAGATATTTCATTTTTGTATGGACTGATTAGACAGAAAGATATTCCGTAATAATCTCATTCAGGAGAAATGGGGAATTATGTTGGAGTCCCTATATATATCCTAGACTGTTATCTGTTGATTTCCTTTGTTGTTTGTGGCATTTTTTTTCTTTGAGGATTTATCAATATTCTTCATTTTCTATTTTGCTAAGTATACCCCCAATTTGAAAAGTTTCATCAATGATCACACCTTGCCCGACAAACCCACAACTGCAGTGGTCTTCCACGAACTTGGTGATGAGGATGACCGTTTGCCTATCGCTGTTGAAGATCATTCAATTATTGCGGCTTTTCCAAATTGCTTGAAGGAGGAGCATGATGATGGTATGGAGGAAGTGGGCCAAGGGAAGTGGTAAGGTGATGAGAATGGTGTCAAGAGCCATGAGGGGTGAGTCCGAGATAGGAACCCTGGGCAGAGCACAAGCCTAGGAACTAGAATTGAAGGTGGCGATCCGGGGTACATGAGAAGAAGTGGTGCTGGGCGTCCTCGGTTGTGGTGTTGTGGAAGGGTCAAGAGGTGGAGGCAACGCCGAGGGAAGCATGCCCATGGAGGAAGGTTGTGTCTAAGTTTTTCCGTGGCACATAATCTAGAAGAAAACCCAAACCTTGGTGGGGGAGAAGTTGTCCTAGTTTGTTGGTGAACGACGGCTCCGGAATGGACTCCGTCACAATAGCCTGAATGGTCCTCACCGAAGGGTAAAGCGAAGCGAACCCCTCAGTCTTTGTTGGTGCGATCTCAATTGTCTAACCTACTCTTCAGTTCGGATCCACCAATCATATTGCCAAGAAAGAATATGCGAACACCAAGGAGTGTAATTTGCATGTATTAACCTCGGACCAATCATCCCATCAGTTACAATTACCCTGTATTTATATGGAGATGAACCGTCATAAGATACAATTACACTTTACTGTTACACAATGTCTAGATTCTAAGAATATTCTAGGGTACGACGGAAATTACACCATTGGTATGGACATTACCCCTGCCAGCGCATCAGTATGGCTTCCCGCTTCTTCTTCGACCATTCTTGCCCTATGGAGACTTGGGAGCATGCCACTGTGACCTCCACGAGCTCTGGTTCTAGACCCTCAGGGTCCATGCCTTTCATGCTCCATCCGAAGGGACCTTCATAAGTCCACCAAAGCCTTCCCTCCAAAGGTACCTTCCTATTCCTGCAGAATCAAAATCAAGTTAAGGGGCAATAGCCCGATAATTGGTCAGTTTAACCTTCCTCCAAGGTCTTCATCATTCCAAAGCTCGTTCCTAAGGTGGTTCCCCCAACACAGTTGACGCTGGAGTGTTGAGGATCGCACGCAATCTTCTTGGGCATGACATAAACGATGCCTATATGGAAGGTCTCCTTGCCCTCCCCCCCCAATGCAAGCATGCGCACATCATCGTGTCCTATGGACAAGACAGGTCTACCAACCATAGTTGCAGAGTGCTCAGTTCGGTGCACACGACCATGCAAGCCAACTAGGTGGGGGAGGATATGAGCTCGCTCAAGGCAATGCCATATAACTTAGTTGTCCGCGTGAGGTGTAGTACGAGAATAGTGATTGCAAGGTGAGTGATAGGGGATTGAAGTTGCACCAGCTATCATGCCAAAAAGAGGTGAACACCCATGTCCCAAGGGATACCATGGTGACACTACAATACGAAGACACTTCATGACTACAATATGGTGTTGGGCCAGCCATGGGTGTACCAAAGGCATACCAAATCTACCAAAGGGTTGTTGTGCCCGTAGCTTGTCCACTTTCTTGAGTAGCAAGAAAGGTGCTATATATGGAGCTCTAGGTCCATGATGTTGTGGCCACCTTCCTCTTTGAGGCAACAGGTGGCGAGCCATGCCACTTGACAGTCACTGCCAAAGTAGGTGGTAGGACTTTCCATAGCATGCCATGGTGCAGCTTGTCGATGCACATAGTTGTGGCATCAGGGAAGAGCAAAGTAGCCATAGTGTGGAGGGTTTGACCGATATCGTAGGGTTGGTAAGGGTAAGATGGCCAGCTTAGTTGAGTAGTTGCACGAGCTAACTAGGGATGCATCTCTCCACTGGGTGTTCGAGATCGTCAAGGAGCCAACGAGGAGCTTGGTGCAGGACAACAACAACCCCAAGTAGAATCTTCTCCTTTAGCAAACTCTAGGTGGTACCTCGATCTTTGTTCGAGGAATTGTATTTTTGGAAACAACAAGGTGATATGATAAATAATATCTTTAACTACAGAGGCTTGGGTGTCTTTTCCTCAAGGGAAGATGGCTATGGCTCTTGGACTTTATGATTGCCAAGACAATGAAGGAGAACAAGCTATACTCGTATATGAAATGCCTATTACGGATGGAGCTATGGTGTGTGGAGCAAATTAGACTCATATGCTATTAGTATATTAGTACACCCTTTTCATTGTAATTTTTAAATTAAATTGGCAGAATGCCATTGCGGTCTCAAACTTAAAAAATTTAGATTCATGGAGTTCATTTAACTTGAATTTTCAAAATTACAAGGGTTGATAATATGACTCTCTTCTATTGTCGAAACTAAGAATGTTTTAAGGCTCTCATTGACTATACGATTCTCAAATCCAAGGAGAGTGAGCTATATTTGTATGCGACATTGCCTATTATGCACAAAGTTGCGAGGGTGGAGCAAACTGGACTCCTACACAACATGCCTATCCATAGAGTCCTTTGTTTTAAAATATAAATAAAATTGATATGAATTGCAATGCAGCCCCAAATTAGATATCTTCTTCACCAAACCATATTAGAGTTAGTTTAATATAAAATTTTCCAAACTACAATGGATAGTAGTTGACAATACTCTTATATGGTCCAACCTAAGAAAGTTATTGAGCGAAACCAAACCTATGCATCACGAAAATATGAGTGAGGCTCTTGGGCTATTGCCTTGCTTGCCTGTGCAAAACTGTGCTTCTTGGCCACAAGTAGACTTTGAAAAACTTTGGGCCAAGCTGAGGCTCGCTCGGAATCTTTGTGGATGCAAAACCTCGTCTCAAATTGGATGCCGTGTAACATAGGAGCAAAATATCAATTTGGCCGCATCAACCAAAATAAAATATTGTTGGCCATGGCTTTTGTAGGGGACATTATATCACCTAACTTTTAATGCATGTTGCTCTATTTTATTTTACATAATTAGTAACTTTTAAAGATCACATTTCCTTTCTATACTCAAATGTATACATGTTCCCTACCTAAGATCCCTTGAGGTTGGGTAACCGTGTGTTAGGGGCACCTGGCAGCATAGCGGCAGTGGTGCCACCAATCATAGGTTTGATGTGGTTCATTTGAAAGGAGTGTGTGGTTGCTAGTGATGCAAAGTATCAAGTTGTGTTTGGGGGAGATGGGTTGGAAGGGCCTTGGTTGGTCACTGGGGCTTGAAAGACACCAAGGAGAAGCTAGGGAGATAGTGATAGGATATGAGATCTAACAACTGTCCCCTATTGTGTTCGATTTCGATGGCAACATATTTCCCTTTGCACATATTTGCATACTGTCATCCTATTCTGTTATCTGTGCATCATATCATGTTTCCATATCTTCTCATCTAGAATAACTGATAAAAATATGTGCTACTCAAAACTGTCTCTACATTGTTCATTTCGTTTTCTGGTTTGAGTTACTTCCTATAATGTTGCAATGTCTGTGGTCTTGCTAGAAAACTAATGATGCAGTTGGTGGTTATGATTTCCCATTTAGTTCTGGCACTGTGCGCATGTTATTATTTTTTCACAGCATATTAGCCTGCAAATGTAACTGCTGTGTTAATTTTGGCATTGTGCACTCTTACATATATCTGAACAGTAATGTAGTACATGATCACATTTTCAGCTAAACCTGGCCGAGAAGTTTCTCTTGGGCATCTAAAGCATTACAAATTTAAGGAGATGAGAAATGCTACCAATAACTTCAGCCCAAGAAATATTTTGGGAGAGGGGGGATATGGAATAGTCTACAAGGGTGATTTGCCTGATGGCACACCTGTTGCTGTTAAAAGACTGAAGAATCCCGATTCAGTTGTTGGGGATGATCAATTCCACACAGAAGTTGAAGTGATAAGCTTGGCAGTTCATCGTAATCTCCTTCATCTTATTGGCTTCTGCATTGCAAATAACGAAAGGCTCCTTGTGTATCCTTACATGCCAAATGGAACTGTTGCTTCTAAATTAAAAGGTTAGTATCATGCTTCATGCTCATGTATCCCTTTTGCAATAGGACCTTCATGTATATTGGGAATCTCATGAGGGTAAAAAAATGAAGAAATAATTCTTTTCAGTAATCATGAGAAGCTTTTGTGCACTCCCTGCAATCCAATCTACGTCTTCTACTTGTCATTTATGATATTAACTTGATCTCGGGAACACATCTCTACCAACAAATATTGTTTTGAGAAGAAAAAAATTATATGTTACTGATGTTATTAGAATATGTTACAGGTGGTAATTTTGTAGAAATAAATTCCATATGGAAAGTATTGTACTAGTGATATAATTAAGCTCTAGAAGTATATGTATAGGATAACATGTGTTTTGGACGGGATGCAGTACTTAAATAATATGCTTATCTCAAAATTAATGTTTAATATGCATGGCCACCTGTTCAATCAGCACCTTTTATTAAGTTGAATCGGTAGATTCTTTTGTTCATTCTAACTATTAGTTTTCTATCATAAGGTAAAATACTCACTGCTAATAGTTTAATCAAGGAAGCAACTAAAGGATGATCGCCGATGATGATTTCATAAAAAAATCATAATAGCGCAATCACTTTTGATCTACCTACCCAGATCAAGCTGAATCTTAAGAATTTTTAGGTGGGGACAATCGCCCCCTCCCCCCTCTCTCTAAAAAAATAATCCTAAGAATTTACTAAAGTTTCCACTGCATCCATTGTAGACACTGTTAAGAAGCTTTCATTTTCTTTCTTGGCAAGTAAATTGAGCTAACTCTTTCTTCTTTACCCTGTCAGAATGTGTTAATGGGGAACCAACCTTAGATTGGCCAAGGAGAATGAGGATAGCACTTGGTGCGTCACGGGGACTGCTCTATTTGCATGAGCAATGTGATCCTAAGATAATCCATCGTGATATAAAAGCCTCCAATGTTCTCCTTGATGAATATCTTGAAGCAATTGTTGCGGATTTTGGATTGGCAAAACTTGTAGATCATGGGATATCTCATGTTGTCACAACAGTGCGTGGAACAGTTGGACGTATACCACCAGAATATTTCATGTCTGGCCACGCTTCGGAGAAGACTGATGTCTTTTGCTTTGGACTCTTGTTGATCGAGTTAGTCACTGGTCGAGAAACGCTGGAGCTTCGTCAAAATGAATATCAGAAAGGAGGAATTCTTGAATGGGTAAGTATTATTTTCTCTCGTACTTTTAAGTCCAAATTCAGGGTGGAGCTAGAAACTCAATTTTTTTCCAGGGGTAGTGCTAAGTTTTCCAAAGTTTAGTCAAAACTTGAAATATTTAGTAAAGATAGAATCTATAGTATTCTTATGGGGGTTGGGGGGGGGGGGGGGGGGGGGGGGGGCGGCGCTGGGCCCCTACCCCGTGCCTCTAATATCACTCTGACCGATCGAAGCACACATTCATCAATATTGTTTCAGGCCAGGGACCTTCTTGAACAAAATCAGCTAAGCTCATTTGCAGATAAGAAACTGAGAAACAGCTATGATACTGTTGAATTGGTGAAGATGATTCAAATTGCACTGCTCTGCACAATGTACAGCCCTAAACACCGCCCCAGGATGTCTGAAGTTGTTACCATGCTGGAAGAGGGAGATGGGGTTGCAGAGAAATGGGAGGCCATGAAAAATGTCGAGGAAGCGGACCCCGACGAGTCTGCGTACCGGGCTATAAATTATGATGAAGACCAATCCACTTCAATCGAGTTGCAAGCCGTCGAGCTCTCAGGGCCAAGGTGATCTGACTACCAGTTTGTCATGTGTGCATGTAGCAATCAGTTAATTTCAGGCCCCCAATTTGGGAAGAGAAATGAAGCATAGCGTGTTTCATACTCAGTTGAAGTAGAGAGTGCCATTGCTGTTATACCTGCACATGGCCTCTACGAAAAAAAGAAAACATGCGTTTAAGTGAACACCCTCTTTGCTGAACATCAGTTGGTGGCACGAAGAGATGCATCTGAAAATATAGATATCTGGGGGGGAAAAAGTGTAACTGCGATATGTCTATCCTGATTCCTGGAGTCTGTGTCGAAAGCTAGAGATAAGAAAAGTATGTATGCTTGTTTAGTTTTACTCCGGATGGAGGTAGGTCCTGCGTGTGGGCGGTATCTAGTGTGGAAGGTGCAGGCAAAGGATATCCCCATCTGGTGAGGCACAAACATTTAGCTTGAGAAGTCAAGTCGAGGCATGCATATCAAGACAAACAAACAACTTTGGTTTCTTTTCATACACGTATTTGCATTTTTCTATTAAGAGATCCTTACTCCTTAGCAAAAACATTTTGCATAATACATACTTAAATTTGTGTACAGTTGATATAGTACTATCAGCTATTGGAGGCAAGCAAATTCAATAAGCTGCAGAAGTCAAGTGAGACACGTAGGTGCATAATACAAACAATTAAAGGTGGACTAGTGTTTCCGTAGTATTTTAAGGAACATTATTGGGAATTGTTTTATTTAATATGTACATATTATTGCATCGATTGATTGACGGAAGAAAAAAAATTAATCTAATTACAAAACACGGGCTACAAATTTATTATTCAGAGATTCCAACCAAAGTTCCATAATTGATTGAACTTTACATTGTGATAATCTTTGGCCATAATAATAAGATGGAATTGTTTAGGTCAAGTAGTATAGAATAGACAGGTTTCACGCACACAACGTCTGCCTTGTTTGTTTCCGCTTTTTTCAACCATGCTTGGATTATAATTTAAGCGAAGATTTTCTCGCTTCTCGCTTTTCGTTTCTTGTAGTTCAAATCTCTGAAGCGGCGTACCACATAAACGAGAATCTGGAAAAATAAGCAAGACCTTTGGTAGGATTCTCACTTATTTTCGTCGATAAGCCGCTTATAAGCGGAAACAAACATGGCCGTCATTGCTTTTTGCCAGAATAATTCAACAGAAGAGATGATCCATTCGATCACCAGCCATTGCCTACCCCATAATAAGCACCTTCTCTGGTTCTGGCCAGGTTCCATCTGCATCCGACGAGAGTATAGTTGTTGCTACAAATATCAGGACATATACCCTAAAGGACAATGAGAGCACAGTGCAGTACTCGACTGGTGTCATTTTCAAGTCCAAAAGATGTGAAAGTTGTGTCAAACTTTTCTTAACTGAATGAATGTCTCTCTTCAGTACAAGATTATCCAATTGCTAACTCCCATAGTCAATCAGGAAGCGATTGGAAAAGATGAATGGAACGATCCATACAACAGCGAAAAATCAATGCATGGCGGCGTTTGCATTTACATCCACATCCATACAAGATTATACTATTTCTAACTTTCAAAGGCATGTTTGCAACACACCAACATCACTATGGTAGAGGATTATAGTCTTCTTGGTGAGGAAAGCATAGGATTTGGAATGAAAAGAAGGGAATAATCAAAGGAAATGCTGCATCTAAGCAAAGCGAAAAAAATATGGTTACAGCGGATGTTAACATTACCGTGAAATTTCTGAAAAATCAATGAAAAATAATTCTTGAGGCAAGAACAATAGGTGTAAGTGGGATATTATATGTACGCGATCCAGTTTCAAGGGCTGGTTGTACATCCAGTGGAACACAATAGTGCGATTGTGTAAACAAGATGCTATGTATAACGATAAACAATTATCCGACCCATCATTTAGCAAGCGTGCAGTCATACGACAGGCGTTGACATTGAGAGTATGCCGTGCCACCACACACAATAATTGAGCATTGGTTTGAGCTCCTCTCATATGGTCTGATCATATACTATTGTTCATTTTGGAACTAATTTAACGCAACATACATGTATCTCTTTCCGAGACATGTCTCATTTTTTATGTTGAAAACTTCATATATGCACTCGCCAACTACGACTAACACAAATCCATAGACTTACCGGTCGAGTTAAGCATTCCTCCTCCCTTTCTATCCAGCTGCACCCTTCCATATGATATGACATGCACAAGAATGCCGCGAATGCATTAGCTACTTCAATTTTCATCGTCGTCGTCTTCTACCCTCCCATCCCTTCTCGGTGGTCGTCCGAGCTAGGCATGGCGACGACGTCGAGCAAGGGCGGCGCGAGGAAGGGCCTGATTTCACGAACCATGGAGCGGTGCAAGTCCGGGCTGATGAGCCGGATCGGCTCGGCGGCGCCGGTGGCGGGGTGCTTCCCGGTCCACGTGGGGCCCGAGCGGGCGCGCTTCGTGGTGCGCGCGGAGCTCGCCTCCCACCCGCTCTTCCGCCGCCTCCTCGACGACGCCGAGCGCGAGTACGGGCGCGCGGCGCGGGGCCCGCTCGCGCTGCCTTCCTGCGACGTCGACGCGTTCCTCGACGTCCTGTGGCACATGGAGCACGGCAGCGATGGCGGTGGCGGCGATGAAGACGACGACGACGGCGAGGTCCCCCGCGCGGCCGTGTCGTCGCCGATCTGCGGGCTGCGGAGCTGCAGCAGCAAGGGCAGCGCCGCGGGCTACCGGATGATGAACCCGAGGTCTTCTCCGGTGGTCGCTAGGCGGTGGTCTGGAGGTGAGCGCAAAGCATCTAGGCACGCGCGCACCCGATCATATAGTTAGTTACTACTTAACACTTGGTCATTATCTAAAAATACTTACCAGGAAATCGTAGTGAGCAACCATCATCTCAAGAATCGTCTGCAACTAATTCGATCCATACAGATAGTAGTTACTGTTTCCGTAATTCCTAATAATACTATTCCTTAGTGTAATACTCCCTATGTATGTATGAGTATATCTTGTGTGTAAATGTTATAGAGGGCTATGTATATGAATTATATAATTGGTACATTTGTACAAGAGCATGTATTGTGTGTATGATTTCTTTTAATGAAGGTGGTGGTGTGCACAATCTTTTGGATTCGTTATTAGAGAAGTGGGCTTCACTTCCGTTTTGACACGTACCAATAGTGATGGTGCATTGGTACCGATTCAGTAGCTATATAAGCATGTCAATCACTGGTGACAACCCACCACTACTGGTTGGTGGCTCAAATCGGTAGTGATACCTTTGATCAATATGGTTCCAGCAATCACTATATGCAAAAAAACAAGTCAATAGCAACAAGTTGTTCAATGGTTGACGTAAACCTGTCTGCTATAGTAATACTACAACAAGGTAACATTCTAACCGTAAGATATAAACCCTAAACATTCATGTTTGGTGAAGCATAGTCTATTATGAAACAAAGAATAGAACGATATTTGTAGGAACAACTGAAATCATGCATTTAGATACTTGTCTAAGGTCGACCATATGAGATATGAGGTGTTGAGAAAGATCAAACGCTTTTTTGGGTAAAGGTGGCCTTTCTTTCATTCTTTACAAACTTCCACTATCGTGACCCGTATGGGTTTCATGAATCAGTTATTTTACGTTATGAATCAGACGTGTATCTTTACTTGTTTATAACAAATAACCGCAATGACTCATCACTCTTTTCACTAGCCACCATAACACGCATCCACATCGTGCACTTTATTGGATCCGTGGATCCACATCCACCTAGCCAAATCGGTTATAAACCTTCACGACGACAGGCTTTTCATTGTCTTACTTGAGGTGACGTGTGTGTAAATGTTGCTGCCGCTTCCTGACTCATGTTTGTAGCCGTGGCTAAAGCCTTGTGATATTTGTGATTATATTTATCTGTCCTTCTAATTTAATTTATTTAGCCCTCTAAGCTTGGGTGTTCTTTAAAAGTCATCTTTCTTTCATTCCTTACAAACTTTCACTTACAAACTTTCGCTACTGTCAGATTTCCATGAACAAATTATTTTACATTACAAAGTCAGACGTGTATCTTTAGTTGTTTATAACAAATAATCGTATCATGCGCCTTATTGGATCCATGGATCCACACCCGCCTAGCTAGATCGGTGCAACGCCTTCGCGACAACAGGGCTTTCCATTGCCTTTCTTGAGGCGACGTGTGCGTGTAAATGATCGAGCTTGGTCGTCGCTTCCTCCCTCGTGTTTGTGGCCGTGCCTAAAGCCTTGTGATGTTTGCAATTATATTTCTGCGGCCTTCTATTTTACTTCACCCTTTAAGCTTGGTGTAGTATGTAATCTTCGAATTATATTTTGCGCTAATCAAAAAATGAAATCTAAATAGGTAAGTAGGTCGGGATACTCCTCTTCATTCCTTACAGAAAGCACCAAAGTAAGTTGGGCAACGGGACAGATTTCTCTTTACCTTTTCTCAACAACCACAGTAATGCACACCTGATCTACTTTTAGTATGTAATAGTTGCATAGTTACAGGCATAATATTAAGTTAGGTAACTCTTAAATCACTGCTAAATGTCGAAGATTTTCTCTTCCTCTCTAGAGAAAACCTCAAGAAAAAAATCTCAGGCCAGTGAAACGGCCTGGGTCACATCGATCACCGCCTCTCTCCGGCCTCCGCTACAGCGCCTCACGCGCGCCGCGCGCTCGCCTCGCAGACGCTACCCCGCGCCAGCGCCTGCGCAGCCCCACCGGCCAACGGAGCGGCACGCTACCCGACGAGCCCGGGAGCCGCGCGTCCGCGTGCGTGGGGCATGCCGTGCCAATGCCAAGTAACACCCGCGCTGGCGTCACCGCGTCTCCAGTGCAGCCCACCGCCGTGAGCGCAAAGCGCATGTCGCCCGGTGCTCTCCCTCTATCTCCCTCAGTCTCTCCCCCGCTCCGCGCCATTGCCGTCTCGCTCACTCGCCGTCGCCAGGCCTAGTTGTTCGCCGCGCCCGCTCCAGCAGCTAGCGTTTACACGCGCCAACGTGCACCACGCCATCGCCGCCGGGAGCGCCATGGCAGTGAGCACGGCTAGGACTGCGGCTGCAGCGGCGGCCGTGATGGGCCTCGTGGTAGCAGCGGCGGCGCTTCTTTCTCCGGCTGCGGCCGCGGCCGACTGGGACGACGACGAAGGTACGTCCGCCGCCGGTTCAGTTCGCCGCCTCCCTGCGCCCTATATATATGTTCTGGCGGCGCCGGCCGGAGTGGTCGAAGAGAACTCAGAGTCTCAGTGCTCACTCGTTTCTTCTTCTGCTTGTCGTCGTCGTCGTGGTGTGGTGTGCAGTGAGGGCGCTGGTGGCCATCAGGGCGGCGCTGGTTGACCCCAACAGAGTTCTCCGTGACTGGGACGTCACCGCCGGCGGCGACCCGTGCGCCTGGCCCATGGTCACCTGCAACCAGGGGCATGTTTACCAACTGTATGCCCATCTCCTTCTTATGTGCTTCCATGATGATCGAACGGCACCGTGACCAAGTTGGAGTGTGGGCTCATGGTTGTTCTCTGCGTTTTCTGTTTGCAGGTCTCTGAGGCACCAAAACCTCTCCGGAACATTGTCGCCGGCGATCGAGAAGCTTACGTTGTTGCAAAATCTGTAAGGCTCCATCTAAAATTTCTAAGTTCTTATCCTTGTCTAGAACATGGGGATTTCAGAGGTGGGGATTCCGGGAGGAGCTATTCTGTTCCTAGCGAAATTCCTGTGGTGTTCCTATGGTACCTATCCATGAACACGACTATTATCCCCCTGTTTATTTTTTTTAGTTTGTAGACTGTGAAAAGTAGCTTACAAACTGCAACAATCCACAAGCTGAAGGAGAGCAATTTTGTTGGATTGTAACAATCCAACTATGGAGAAGCTGCTTGTTTGTTTTTAATTTCAGCTTTATGTATTAAAAGTTACCACTCATAATCTCTAGCTGAAACAACCAGGGCCTGAATTAGCAATACGGTCTTGTGGAATCGATCAACCATAAGAGGAAATAATAATTTTGGTTTGAATGTTGCATTGGCAGGTTTTTGTGCAACAACACAATTTCTGGCCCTATCCCGGACGTCATAGGCAGGATGGAGTTTCTAGAAAGTCTTGATCTGTCAAATAATCAGTTCACTGGGAGCATCCCAAGTACACTGGGTGGTCTGACCAACCTCCAGTATTTGTAAGATTAATCTTCCTTCAGCATTCATATACATCACTTGATATTCGAATATACCATTATCATTACTCTTCATTTCTCCAATCTTGGTGCCTCTTTCATGCAGGAAATTGAACAACAACAGCTTATCTGGACCTATACCTGATTCACTAGCCACTGCTCCCATGATCTTAAACCTGTATTTTCTTTTGCCATTCTTCCTTCTACCATTTTGCATTGTTTTTAATCTGTCACTACATTCTGATTGCCTGCTTGAACAATATTTTTTGCAGGGATCTTTCCTTCAACAACCTGAGTGGCACCTGGCCAATTTTTCATGAGAGGATTAATGTCTTGTAAGTGATTTCAGTTCAACTTTTCCTTGTGTGCCAACTAAATGAGTGGTCCACCCAGATTCAACATGAATCAAGTTTTAAATGTTTTTCCTTCTTTCTTATTTCTGTACTCTGTCATATCTGCACAGACTTGTAGGTAATCCATTGCTAAATGCCCCCGCAAAAGAGCCGCTCGATCTCCCCATACACAAGCCGACAGATACAGAAGGTTGCTCATTGTTCAATAATTTTGGACCATTTCAATTCTATTTTTCGAATTTTGTGCATCTATATTAATCTTGGCTAGATATTCTCATCCTAATCATTTCTATTTTATCCAGCCGATTCAGACATCATGGATAAAAGGGTCCGCATCATTTCTGTCCTTGCACTTTGTGTAGCAATTGTTTGTGTGGCTACCTTGATTACCGTAGTAGTCGTGCTATTTCGTCATGGACGTCGGCGTGAGCAGGTCACCGCGGTAGATGGTAATGTTCTCTCAAAGCTATATCTATGTTTTTGTTTTACTTTGGGAGCGTGATCCAAAAAGGGGTTGACATGTTCATGTCTTACATTGCAGATGTACCATCGGCTATAAGTGTTACTGACTCTGGGTTATCCCAGTACTCTATTTCTTCTTCCATTCTTATCCTCCCATAACAAACTTGTTTAAACATAAACATATGTCATTTCTGTATGCTCTAATTTGGGCTATGATGCTATTGAGAAGCTAGGAATGGGCCCATTCAAGAGAAATAAAGAGTTATGTTGGAGTCGCTGTATCTTGGATGCCTTTGTTGTTTGTGACATTGAAATTTCTAAAGTTGTATTGACATCCTTCAATTCATTTAACTTTTATTACATCTTGATCATTTCACACATAATTTTCAAACCTTTCACTGAATGACCGTGGCCATCCGGCCAAGGAAGTGGAGCTGGAGGCATCTATCACGATGACCCCATCATTCTTGTTAAGGTCTAATACCCATGTGGGGAGAGAGAAAAGCGGGAACCGATCATGTCAATGCACCAAAACACTTAGGGAGTCTCTAGATTAACAGTAGTCAAGATCATAGTACTAGAACAAGGTGTCTAAGAGCTAAGTTTAGAAGTGAATACAACACAAAAAGGAGGGCCTGAATACTTGCATTGTATGGTTACTAGTTTGATGGCATAGTAATGAAGATGCCATCATGCGAGCTAATCGATTGCCACCCGTGAAGTTTGGGTATCTATGCCTTGTGAGAAGAGATGAGTGTGATTATAGTAGTTTAGGATTGCTAGCCCAACAAAAGAGCGAATCCAAACTAGGTACCCAAGCAACATGCCTCTTACGGAAAATCTCTAATAGGCATGGGCCTAAGATTTCACCTAGTAATTTTCATCCTTCTCATTTTGACCACGTCCCAATCCTAAAACACTTAGGTTTCTCTTCCATACCTAATTAACCACAGTGGAGGCAGTTTACGTTGAGATTTCCAAAGTCACCATGCCCAAACGACATCCCTATCACATAAAAGATATAATAGATATGGGAATATTTAGATTTCACTTACTAATTATCATTCTTTTCGTCTTCACTAGTCTAACCTTAGACTGCTAAATCAGTTCCAATCCTAAGAAGCTTAGGTTTCTTCTACCTAACCATAGTGAGGCAGTTCGCATAATCGCGTTGAGATTTCCAAAATCACTATGCGACAAATGAGTAAATGATGCTCTTATGTGGTCCAAACTAAGAAGGCGTCGAGTGCAACTAACTCTATTTGATTTGAAACCTTATAAATATGACCAGGGCCACTAGGCCATGGCCTTCCTTGTCCTATTGAAGAAACCATATCCTTACCCACAAAGAGATTTTTAAGAAAAAAAATATTTGTACTAGGTTGTACCTGAATCACCCTGAATATTTTAAGGAGCACAAACCTAGCCTCGAGCTTTGATGTCGTATGCGATTGGAGGTTTGGATTTGGTTTTGGACCATATGTTACATATCTAGCCTTGATCCTACTAGAAAAATATCTTTCCATAACTTAGTTTAGGGATTTGAAAAAAATATGATTGCACAATAATTTTGGATTTATATTCGATGCATTTGTCCTTTAGCCTTAACTTTGTAAACTGCAAATGCTATAACTTTAATTTTGGTCATATAAATTTAGAAATGTACATGTTTGCCAATAACATTAGACCCGTAGAGTTTGGATAGCTGATGGGAGTGGCGGCGGACTGTGAGGTGGTGGCGGGGCCACCAATCACAGGTTGATGCAATTTACGCATGGAAGGAGTGATTGCTGATGTTTCGAAACTTTGTGGGGGTCATCGGGTGGAGGGGCACCGTTGCTGGTGCTAGTCTATTATAGGGGCTTGTAAAGATACCAGGGATGACTCAGAGAATATAGCAAGCGCTACCGAAGTGCTTCATGGCTTTGAAGAAGAGGGAGTGCATAGTCGAAAGATTTGTTATGGGGGTTGGTGCTGGCCACTAAAGAGAAAGGTATTGAGTGGGACGAATGTTGCGGCGACATTGATTTTGTGGGAGGAAGGAGAAGGAGTGTAGGTAAGGGTAGGGATCTTGCTTCGGTAGGTATTAGCTAGATCTGATGATTCCCACTTATCATATTGGATTTCATGGGAATGAACTCTTGTTTGTATTTACATGCACATATAGTTTAAGCTCCAGTATAGTATGATATTATTCCATCAACCTATTTTGTAGGGAAAGGGTATTTTAGCAAGCATTCTGATGTTGACCATTATATTTAGATGCTTGGCATTTCAGGATTTTTTTAAAGAAACTTTTTTATAGGCAATACATCATGTTTTCAGATATTCTATTGTGTATGTCACTGTTGTCATGGATGCTCTTTAGTGTTCATTTTATTTTAGTTCCCATTCTCCTTTCATTGTTCATCTCATTTAATTTCATACCTTCCTATAATGATGAGATAAATGTTTATAGTATTGCCAAATAACTAACTTCTGTTCATGGTTTCAATTTCCCACTTGGTTTTGGCTTTGTGTCTGTGTTCTTAAATTCATTTGTTATGTTCTTTTACATTTGCAGCATTCTTATATCTGGTATTAACAGATGTATATCATCACTTTTTCAGTTGAGCATGGCCCAGAAGTTCGGCTTGGTCATCTAAAGCATTTCAAGTTTAAGGAGATAAATAAGGCTACCAATAACTTCAGTCAAAGAAATGTTTTGGGGGAGGGGGGATATGGAATAGTATACAAGGGTTGTTTGCCTGATGGCAGTATAGTTGCTGTTAAAAGACTGAAGAATCATATTTTGGATGTTGGGGATGATCAATTCCATGCGGAAGTTGGAGTGATAGGCTTGGTTGTTCATCGCAATCTCCTTCATCTTACTGGGTTCTGCACTACAAATGACGAAAGGCTCCTTGTGTATCCTTACATGCCAAGTGGAACTGTTGCTTCTAAATTACAAGGTTAGTATCATGCTTCATGCTCATATATCCTGTGTATGGTTGCACCCTCGTGTGATGTAGGTCATGAGGGTAAAAATGGAGAAATATTTTTTTTCAGTAAACGATGTTAGGAGATGACTTTGAACACTTCCTCAAGTATAGATCCTTTACTTGCCATTTAGGATACTGACATGCTCCCTAAAATGCACCTCTGATTATGTTTTTTAAATGCACTTTTGGTTCTAACTCGTTAACAAAAGCCTCCATATGACAAGTATTATATTAGTCGTAGTAGTTTTAAGAAGTTATTTGTATTGGGACTAAGCCTAGCTCAATTGGTTGAGGGTGTGGATGTTGTTCAGACCACCAAGTTCAGTTTCTTGTGAGATGAATTTGGGTGTCTATTTTATCCTTAATATAAAGCTTCCTAGTTCCTCCTAGGTAGGTTTTTTAAGAAAAAGAAATTATTGCATTATTCTAGGACATCGGGATTATGAACTGGAGGTACAACAAGTCAACAACAAAAGATAAATAAAATGTACTTATCTCGACATTAATATTAAATATTTTGGCATTGAATTCATGGTTAATTTAAATTGAGTCCATCCTGTACATTTTTGTTGGCAACTTCTATATTGTATTTGAATTAGCAGCATTTTTTTCATCGCAATCATTCATCTTTGTTTCTTATATTGATTTGTATCTTGATTTGCCTGGTCCAAGGTGGATTCTCATTGAGATGCATGCACTGTTAATGTCTAGGCATGGCCGCATGGCAGATGATACCTTTCCTACCACTTTGGTCTTTCTATGAAATGCATATCCCTGAGCTCATTGCGCATGTACAACTTTGCAGCCACGATTCGTGCTTTGCGATCGAATAATAACATAAGCTAACCTCATTAATTGATATCCTTGATTATTAAGAAGTATCTTACTGTGCAGTTTCAATGCAATTTAAGTTATATTGTTTGCCTGTTCACAAACTCCAGCCATTATGTTTTATGAACTCAGAAAATCTAATATGTGGTATTAACAGTTGCGGAAACAACCAGATGAATATAACATATGTAGGTTTCTTACTTGCAGTCATTTGGTTTGAAGTATGGTGAACCCTATATTCTGTAATTTTCATTTTTGGCAAGCAACTCGAGCTAATAATTTCTCCTTTTTCTTTGTCAGAGCATGTAAATGGTAAACCAGCTTTAGACTGGTCAAGAAGAAAGAGTATAGCACTCAGCGTGGCACGTGGGTTGCTCTATTTGCATGAGCATTGTGATCCTAAGATAATACATCGTGATATAAAAGCCTCCAACATTCTCCTTGATGAACATCTTGAAGCAGTCATTGCGGATTTCGGATTGGCAAAACTTATAGATCCTGGGGTGTCTCATGTTATCACAGAAGCGCGTGGAACGCTTGGGCGCATGCCACCGGAGTCGTTTATGACTGGCCACTCATCCGATAAGACAGATGTTTTTGGCTTTGGATTCCTGTTGATCGAGTTGGTCACTGGCCGAGAGACGCTGGAGCTCCATGAGAATGAGTATGAGCACGGAGGAATTCTTGACTGGGTAAATATTTCCTTTTGTGTTCTCTAAATACAATTTCAATGTTCTTTTCACCTTTTTATAAAAAAGACTTGTTTCATTTAGCTCGCTGTCGGATTTTGTGACTGCAGTCCACCAGGGGTTACCCAGGTGGTAGATTTATAGGCGGGGGAGATCGTAAAACCGAGAACTCGAATGGTAACATAGGGGCGTAAGGTTTAGACAGGTTTGGGCCTCCGGAGAGTAATACCCTACATCATGTGTTCTGGTGGATTCTATTGTTGGTATGGTATGCGGAGAGTTAATGTGAGGTGGGGTGAATTCAGTTCCGGTACCCTCGGGGCGCGTCCCTGGCCGTCTTATAATTGGATAGGATCTAATCATAATCGATTGTTACATAGAAAGCAATCTAAGTCAGACTACAACAAGTATCCCGCAATATTCAAGAAGAATCTGTTTGCCCGGCCTCCGAGCTTCTGCTCCACACATCTTCATACCTTGGCCCACACGTCTTCATGCCTTGGCCGACACGGCATGGTCAGGTGGGCCCACCTATCAGGACTGACCAGTATCCTGGTCGGTGGGGACCCGTGGGTACCCTTATCCCTCGAGCCCCCGAGCAATGTGGAGTTGAACAGGAGCTTGTAATGTACTCAACTGAAGTTGCGGTGTCGTCATAGTGATGGAGAGGTTGCGCAGTGCTTAAAAAAGAAAAAAAATTGAAGCTTCCACAGACGTATGACCAAATGCGCATGGCTATGCGACTGCCGAGCTCCCAGATGTTTGGCATCCTGTAAATTGAAGGGAAGCACATAGAGGGCGTCGCAAGATGCACTCTATATGGAGTAGCCCCCGAGCATTGAAACGATTAAAGTAATCAATCCAATGGTCAAGAATCTGATGTATTGTTTCCGTCATAAAAACAATCCAAATATAGCACCCAGCCCCCGAACGCGAGGACTGGAGGAGCCGCCTAGGCACGCCGACCTGAAATAGGCACCCAGCCCCTGATCGCGAGGATTGGTGGAGCCACGGAGGCACACCGACTGAAATAGGCATCCAGCCCCTGAGCGCGAGGACTAACAGAGCCACGAAGGCATGCCGACCCAGAATAGGCGCCCTAACCCCATGTCCGAGGACTAGCGAAGCCGCGGAGGCACGCAGACCTGAAATAAGTGCCCATCCCCCGATCATGAGGACTGGCGGAGCTACAGAGGCACGTCGACATGAAATAGGCGCCCAGCCCCCGAGCATAAGGACTGGTAGAGCCAAGAAGGCACGCCGACTTGAATACGGCACTCAACCCCCGAGCGCGAGGACTCGCAGAGCCACAGAGGCAGGCCGAGTCGTTTGTGACGCCCAGCCCCTGAGCCTAGGAGCCAGCCGAGCCACAGAAGTACGCCGAGTCGCCTGCCGCACCCAGCCCCCAAGCCTGGGAGCCAGTCGAGCCATGGAAGCACGCTAAGTCACCTCCCGCCCTAAGCTAGAGAGGTCGGCCGGGCAATGGGAGGCACCTTGAGTAGTTTCGGAGCTATAAAAGGACAATACAAAGATTCTGTAGCATAATATAGAGCATTAACTCGCAGTTTTATTTAGCATAGAAGTAAATTCTTGTGCATCCTGCTCTTGTAGGCCGTGTAATTTTCCCAAGTAGTTAGCCCGTTACGTTTAATCACCTGACCCTGCCGGGGTGTTGCCAAGATCGGGCTCGAGCATGCTTAGTAGGAAGCGACACATGAGGGCCAGACTTCACGGATTAAGGTGTGTGGTACCAAGTACTTTAGCAACCATTAAGAGAGACAGACAAGCCGCAAAGTAGTCGAAACCATGCGGAAAAGCGAGAACATGCGCTGGGCACTCGTAGGTCGTAGCCCCGGTTGCCCGTGTAGTGGACGGACTAAGCTGTGTAAGCAGTCGAGGTGTGACGGGGTGGTCAGCGAAAGTCACGGAGACATAGGAGAATTGAGGCATGTGGAGATATACGGAAGCCATAAAATATTGAATATATGACTTAGTTTGGTTCATGGCCGAGTCCAAGAATGCGCCAAGTGGGTTGAAGGCATTGATGAGGGAGACCGCCGTGGAGTACGCAAGAATGTCATGGTGCTTCTGAAGACGCACTTCCCCCGGCTGGCCGTGGAGCGCGTTGGAATGCGCGTTGCCAAGGACTTTGATGCTGGTAACCTCCCGGAGCTGGTCAAGCAATATCAACAAGCCGTAGAGGACGTTAATGAAAAAACTGCAAAATGTATCAATCTGTGCCGCAGGGTAAGAAAACTTGTTGATTAACTTCTGTAAAGGCAAAACTCCTTCCCTCCCATGGTATGTTTGACAGGACACCGTGTGGCCTAGGCCTGTAGCCGCTAAGCGTCTAGTCTTGCCTGACCAGCACTCTGCTGAGAGCGGATCTTGAGCTTGTAGAGGGGGCGAATGCAAGGTTGTCTAGGTTTCACATGCTAGGATGCTGTTCACACGAGTTAGTCGCACAACCTTGAGAGGGGTAGGAGAAAATTTGGGACCCGTAGGTCGAACAGGTCGGACAGCTCCCGAGCATGATTAAGAGCTCAGCTATGAAAGCGAGAAGGTATTAGGTACGCAAAGAACCTTTGAGGTTTTATTTATTTAATGTAAAATGTAAAGAGAGTACATAGCTTTTAAGTCCTAAGGGTAGAAGTGCCGCAGGTGTTGGATGTTCGCCACAGTCCGGAAACTGGGTGGGTTCGGGTGGGTTTTCAGATTGGATCTGGAATGACTGCGCGAGTTTTTCGGAAAACACGATAGCCGAGTTCTTGATGCCAAAAGAGGCCCAGGGAAGGCCCGACACCGACCTTCTAGGGCGTAGTGCCACCTCGGAGAGATTGATGCATTTAGCAATTATGTTGCTGATGCGGTCTAGCCGCGCGATTAGATCGGAGGGCATAGGTGGGTTGCCGCGAGGATGCGTGGGATCCTCTCTGAGAGAGAGATTGCCGACCTTCTAGGCAAGCAACGTGATGATCCTCAGTTGAAGACCTTACTCCGTCGATGCAGGTCCGATGGATGCCGAGTTGGCGGTGGGCATCAAGTCGACGACGGAGGTGGTGGAGTTGGAGTCTACTGGAATGCTTCCGAAGGGAAGCTGGATTGGATTGGTGAGAAAGTCCTTCATGCCCTCGAGGAAGATGATGTCGGGGAGGGATGCCATCGAGCTTGCTGGGGAGGATCTCACGATCACCCCTACCTGGCACGCCAACTGTCGGATTTAGTGACCAGCAGTCCATTAGGGGGTTACCCAGGTGGTAGATTTGTAGGCGGGGGAGATCGTAAGAGCAAGAACTCGAATGGTAACACAGGAGCGCAAGGTTTAGACAGGTTCAGGCCTCCGGAGAGTAATACCCTATGTCTTGTATTCTGATGAATTGTATTGCACGTATGGTATGCAGAAAGTTAACGTGAGGTGGGGTGAATTCAGTTCCGATTCCCTCAGGAGGCGTCCCTAACCGCCTTATATAAGCTGACGACCTCGGGTTACAATCGGATAGGATCTAATCCTAGTCGTTTGTTACATGGAAAGCAATCTAAGTCGGACCACTACAAGTATCCCGTGATATCTGGGCAGAATCCGTTCGCCCAGCCTCCGAGCTTATGCTCCACGCATCTTCATGCATTGGCCCACACGGCATGGTCGGGCGGGCTCACCTATCCTGGTCGGTGGGGACCCGTGGGTACCCTTATCCCTCACTTGCCCACCTAGCAAAGGTTTGGTATAACTAGTATATGGGCATGTATGCTAAAGACATTTGAAGATAAATGTTAAGGGACATGAGGAAGATGATGCTGAAGCAATTAGTTGGAACAATTTTAAGTTAGCATTTTAGTATATGCATTTTGTGGTTGCGCTATGTACCTGATTGCCTCCTAATTCTAAATCTACTAGGATAATGTATTAACCCGAATCAGTTACACGAGAACTATCTATGTTCTCAAGACTTTAGGCAAAAACAACTCAAGCGATACAAAACATTGGTCATTATAATTTTCTCCCTCCCATAGAAATATATATTTGTTTCATTCTTCCCAAAACCTATGTTGCGTATTATTAACAATATAGTTCAGATTTACATTTAAGCATTATGTCAGTTGGGAGAGCACTATATAAGTTCTATTCAAAAAGACTGCAAACATGAATTACAAGACAAACATAGCTGACTGAGGATGACCAGCAGAAGCCATTATAGATGCACACGGTCATTGATGCCGCCATTAGGAAAGCTGAGCACCTGCTAATTTTTATCAGAAAATGGCATCTGAAGCAGTACATGTTGTCCATAAACAACGCAAGCTTAGACTCAGGTTATTTTTTAGAACAATTGAGACTCCCTTTACTATAAAGTGTAAGATTGATGATGTACTATAATTATCAGTCACAAAAGCAAGACCTCCGTTGATAGACAAACTACCACTCAAAAAGGTGGTCTGCTAGTTTGCCTAGATACTAAGCACCATCCTACTTCCTGCCCAGCACATAAATATGAATGTTAAGAGCACGTATAGAAACACAAAAATGCAAAGAGTCAGATAAGTTCGATTGTAATTTGCAAGTTAGATATGAGCAAATAGATTATGGTATTGGGAGAACTATCAATGCAAGAAAATGGTTGTTCAAGGACCAACAGTACATAAACAAAGCTATATTGTTAGGTGTCACGATTGATAAGTATATATATTACATATTAAAGCTGTCACAGTCAGATAGCAATGCAAATATCTTAAGTGTTACACCCAAAGCAATTCCAGGGGAAGAAACTTACTGTGATGGAATGAGTGGAGTGTATACTAAGCCTGGCTCCATAAGTTCACCAAGCACAGGAATGCCTCCTCCGTAATCTGAACCTTCCAGGTAATGAGTTTCATTTTTAGACATAACTCAATAGATCACTTTACACAGGTCATTTTCTTCTTGATGTGCTCTTTCTTAATCAGGAAACATATTCTTCTCCATGGCTGCAACACCATTTTTTTTAAAAAAAAACAAAAATTAGAGCAGCAGCACAAGTATCCGCAGCTTAACATTGTGACAAAATTGAATAGACCTCAACATATATTACCTCAGAGCTCTGGGCATCACAATTATGTGTAGCATCTCAGTTCTCAGATAGAAATCGTAGATTAACATTGTGAGAAAATTGAATAGACCATCATCAGTCGATCAATCGAGTCATTTGTTGTAGAGATGTCAATGTGTCAAACAACTGACCAGAGGCTGTATGCATGTTGCTGTCTGGACATGGACAACAGCAGCAAAGCATTGGTGCGACCTAGGAACTTGGCAATCAGCCATAGACCAATAGTATTTGACATGCTGCATGAACATACCATGGCTGCAATCAATACCTGTCTAATAACCAGGAAAAATCAAAAGAATGTTGTAGTTCTTCATTCTTGTGAATTGTGATTCATTGTGATAAGAACAGTAAAAGGCAAGGAGGTAAACATAGACGCAACAGAGAGGAAGTGTACCAAAGTTGTTTCAGTCAGGTCGCCATGCTCATCACCGCGAGTCTTGTCTCTCTATGTCGTCAGAACTCAGGACCATTAAGCCAAGCTCATTGTTAATTACAATAGCAGTTTTCTCTGAAAAAGAAGGAAACAATCAACAAAAGCAAATGGTTGCACAAAAATTGTTTGCAGGATCGAAACATTTGGCACTCGTTGTTCTTGTCAATTAGAATTCTAATTGAACAAAACAATATACACTTAAGCCACCAAAGTCCCCCTCCTTATCCAACCATCTCTCTTAATTAGATCATAATCTAAGCACCAGAATCCATCCATCTCGTCACCACTGTGTGCAGCATCTCAGATAGAAGTAGCAGATTAACATTGTGGGAAAACAGAACAGACCATCAACCAATCAGCTTATTATTTCAGTTCCATATCAGATCTTGAGCCTGCACTAAAAATCATTCAGTTGGATCAATTTAATCAGAATGGAGGCTGACAGAAACCAACTGTCAATTCTAAGTGCTAATGCATTAGTTAACCAGGCAACCTTGCCGTGCGTTTTTGCAAGCAATCAAGGTGTTGCTGTAGTTCGGCATCTACAGCAGCACTGCGGCTTCTTACACCCTACCGCCACTTCTTGATCCATGAAAATTACAATTTTGTGAAGGGACAGGCGATGATATGAGAATAATTCGGAACTGTGATCATCTAGTTAGATCAGAGAATGAACCAACGACCCTTCAAGCTACAAATGATGAGATGGCTTGACGGTTGGCGCCGTGCTCCGTGAGTGCTTACAAGTGATCGCGGCGCGCCGTACCAACCCAAAACCTAGCGTATAAATCTTGTGGATTTCCAATTCAAAACGGTGATCACTGACAATGACGCTCACCTTGATCTGCTCCTTGTGGTGGAGACGCGAGAGCGACACTCGGCTATGTCTCTGACAGATAGTGTTGTGCTCCACGGCTAGCCAGCGGTAATCGCGGGCGGCGGACTGACGGGGTCATGGCCGCCGGACTGATTGCTCCGTGATCCGCAAGTGGCCATCGACGATTGCGACTAACGAACTGATGACGATCTCGAGCGAGAGGAGCCTGGTGGAGTGATTGACGGGCATGCATTGCCAGTGCCGCGAGGAGGCCGAGGTGAGGAGGTGCGGCGCAAGGCGGAGAAGCAAAGTATTTGGCAACTGAATTGAACGGCGGAACGGGCGATAAAACGGGAGCTGAATGCGAGAACGACGGAGCGATAGATGGGCCACCAATCAGCGTGGATTGCACGGAGGGCAGACCAACTGTCGAGCTACGCGCTCCAGGCCCACCTGCCTGGGCGATATAGAGTATAAACTATCTGAGCTTAATGTAATCTGAATTCCAATTTACAAAAATCTCATAATATTAAATCTCTAGATGATAAAAAGATTCATGAACAGACTAATTTTAGTTGCCACTGTTAATGCATACAATAAGAAAGCCAAAGATGTCAAAATGAGGGCTTAAAACAAATCATGTATTTCCCAACAATCAGATTTAATTTCTAACTAAGTTATAACATCTTAAAAATAAGTTAGTCAAAGTTAATCGTCGCAGAGGCCGGAAGTTTCCCTTTTCTTAAAAAAAAACTTATGACATCAACAAATCGATGCAATCCTGATCGACAATTTTAATATTTAACTTAACTTTTGAATATAATCCACTCCAGCATACACAATAATAGTTTACTAGCAATGCATATATACCTTGCAGTCCTTCATTTTTCTTTTGACACTGTTCGACCCATCTCTCAAACATAGTTTTCCAAATGTTTCTCTGACTTTGAACAGGAGCACCAATGGGCTGATTTTTTGTCCGATCCTAGTCATGATTTTCTCCCCTTTTCATCTCTGTAGTGAAAGAAAGTTGGGAAGATAAAACTGTCTCAACTGTAACTGTAATATATTGCTCCCCATGACCAGTTCCACTGGAGCAACCAGGCAATTACAGCTAGGATCTGGAACCCCATTCAAAATTTCTACCTTTTTCGTTTCTTTCTCAAGCTATATTTCTTGAGTCGTGTTCAATTGCCATGAAGTGCCATTCTTACATGGCTGTGAATTCATATACATTCTTGTTGCAGGCCAGGGAACTCCTCGAACAAAATCAGCTAAGCTCCTTTGTGGACATGAAGATAAGAAACAACTATGACTGTGTCGAATTGGAGGAGATGGTTCAGATAGCGTTGCTCTGCACAATGTACAAACCTGAACATCGTCCGAAGATGTCAGAAGTTGTTAGGATGCTGGAAGGAGGAGATGGTGTTGCAGAGAAATGGGAGGCCATGAAAGATGTCGAGGAGCCGGACCCCGACTCCCCGGGCTATCTGTTCCCTGTTCTGGATTATGATGCAGATCAGAGCAGTTCAATTGCGTTGCAAGCCATTGAACTGTCAGGACCAAGGTGATCTCTGGCAGACGCTTGCAAGCCATGGGGGTTTAAAGGAAGAGAGGGCTCGTCTCTGGTAATGATCTCTCTGGGAAATCATAAGTTAGATGAAATGAAGCGAACCCCTCGTTGGTGAACATCATTTGGTGGCAGAAAGATCTGAATTGGAAAACGTAGCTACATTTTGTTTATGCATTTCTTGGATTTTTTTCCGATAACTGATGATACACTTCTAGCTCATCTCTGGTGCTGACAGCGGTCATGTAAAAGTACATTTTTGCCACATTCGGAAGAAACGCTGCAAATTTTTTACCGTGAACCGGACTGCATTATCATGTCTGAATCAGCACATGTTTCAGTAGATGCATTACCAATCGAAGCCAGCAGCCCCTTTTCAGACTCTACCCTTTGTCTCTCCCTACTGCCCAGCAATACGAACTACCCTGCTTCGGGGTTGCTTGATCGTGGAGCTAAAATTTAGTCCATTTCACATCGAATATTCGAAGGCTAATTAGGAGGACTAAATATGAGTTAATTATAAAAGTATACACACAGGATGGGAGGCTAAACGGCAAGACGAATCTATTAAAGCCTAATTAATCCATCATTAGCAAATGGTTACTGTAGCAGCACATTGTCAAATCATGGACTAATTAGGCTTAATAGATTCGTCTGGTCGTTTAGCCTCCATCTGTGCAATAGGTTTTGTAAATAGTTTATGTTTAATACTCCTAATTAGTATCTAAATATTCGATGTGACAGGAATAAAGTTTAGTCCGGGGATCAAACACCCCCACGAGCACCAGAAGTTCAGGTCCATGAAACCATGTGCTCTTTCTTACCCTGCGTACCTCAAAAGCATCCACCTCCAACTTTGCTCAGTGTAACTATGCTCTGCATCAGAAATTCAGTGTTCAGAGCAGCGAGACACAGCAAGCATTCGGGCTCGTGCAGCAATGCTGAGAGGCTGTAAAATTCTGTGTGCCCTGTGATGGCGCCTTTGAAGCATTCGCAGCGTAGTGTGTGTAGCCTCCCTCGCTAGCGTGCGTCCGGGCTGGAACTTTGGGACGGCATGCGCCTCGCTAGACTCCAGTTTCCAGTTCTGGACGACCCTGGCCTGCCTGCAGTGCATGGAGCCATCACTCGGATGACAGGTCCAAAGACAGCAGCTGCTGCCTGCTGGCTGCTGCATGAGAGAGTTTGGCAGCTGCTGATGGATGGAACCCTTCATGGTTGTAGCTGCCGCTGCTGACAGGGATTCAGGATTTGGCCGGCGCGTACTCTCACGCATGGCATTAATAAACGCGCTCGCTGATCACTAGATCCTCGCATCAGTTGTGCTGTTTGCAGAGACTATTGTGCAGGCGCAGCAATTGGATGAATTCAGGGCGAGCAGACTGAAAATGGTGCTTGTTTTGTAGGCTTGTTATGGATTCATGGCCAGACAAGACTGAAAGATCAGGCATGGAGATGTAATTCCCAGTTGCTGCCCCATCTCTCAACATAACACTATACTTCAAATTTTCAGATCGATGGGTGATTTGATTTGGAAAACAAAATGAAAACAGAACACTGAAAGTTTCTTCCTTTCTTGACCCTCTGTCAGCAAGCAAAAGGTAGCGTGGCTCAGAGGTGGCCGTAACTAACCCGGTTACTGCCAACGTTTTATCCTCGTCGGTAACGGGCCGATGATTGGAGATTCACAGCATACCCATCACACGTCTCGATCGATCAGATGCATGCCAGCAGCATTGTTCCTGGACGAAACGTTTGCCTACCGGTACGATCAAACAACACATGCCTGCCTGCATGATACCCAGCTGAAGAAAGCTGCGGTTTGGATCGAGAAAACAACAAACGCTATGTATCTCTTCGTTGCTCGGTCGCCTCCGACGTCAAATCATTCGGCCCGGCACCGAGTCCCCCCCCCCCCCCCCCTCTCTCTCTCTCTCTCTCTCTCTCTCTCTCTGCATCCTTGGCGAATATTACATTGCCATCTCTGCATTCCCATTGGCACAACGCACGAGCAACCAGTTCTCACCACCTCCATTTCCTCACGCACTAGCTACTACATAACACAGGGTAGAGTAACACGAGAGAGAGAGAGAGGGAGGGAGAGAGAGAGAGAAGATGAACTGCGTCAAGATCCTCCTGCTAGTCTCCCTGATCCCCCTTGTGCTAAGAGGAGTCTCCCTTCTCATTCCATCGCCTGATGAGCAGCCGTCCAACTCCAGGAACGGTGCAAGCACTTCAGTTTCAGTTTCGGGAGTTGGCCGGGGCCGCCTCTCCGGCTTCAGCCAGCGGCGGTTCGGCCGCGGCGGCGGCAGCTTCTTCAGGGACGACAAGAGGTTCTCGCCGACCGGATCCAACCCGCTGCACAACTTGTGATCGGCCGGCATTCAGGAGCCTTTTTCGAGAATTTTGCAGAAAAGTCATTTCTATGTGGTGCACTACGCTGCCTTCTGATCATCAAGTCCCTGTATTTCTCTTATTTTTTATCTCTGTAGTATAGGTATGTGATTGGTTAGCTCTGGTTTCGTGTACATGCATTTTATATTTGTTATTGTAGCCTCGATCAAATTGTCAGTTAGGAAAAGGCTGAGTTTCACTCTGTTTCTTTACATGCCCTTTCTGTGCTGAAATGTTCATGAATGGTAATTTCCTTTAATTTCGGGTCTGCTGCTTCAATCAGTACGAATATACGAGTAACTGTACTACATATATTATTAAGAAATTGATTTTTAATGTTTTAAGATGGGTTAGTTTTTAATTTGACAATAGCAGCAAGCTTGGAGACATTGCAGACCATTTGTGATGGAGGATAATGTAGATCAATTGATGTTGACTCCTGAGACTGGCACATTGACTCCATAAAAGTTCTCTGTTCCTCGGAGCAATAGCAGATGAGCACTCATTGGAGCAGGCTAAGAGGATGATGGTGTTGCAGAATTTGGGAGGTGCCTCGGATTGATGCATATTTACATGGGACATACTGGACCTGGTCCTGGTCTTTGCTGTAAAAGGAAAAATGCATAAGCACCGACAAAATGGGCAGCCGCATTATAGATTCGACGGTTATGGAGATCTTTGCCAGACATGGTGGATGTTTAGGCTTTCTGCTTGATTATTTTCCGTTTCTTAAGCTGTCGTAGACCCTTTGGTTTTTGTTGACTGTTTGTTGGCACTTTGATCACTGGAATAAACTACGTACGCCTTGATTAAAAAAAGACCGGTTACCAAAACGTCATTCGTTGTAGCTGCCTGTTAGACAAAAAGAACCGGTGAGAACCATAAAAACCCACGTTGAATGTCGTCTATCTGGTGCCATCTGCCAATGGAAACCCAACAATTTGCAACAACAGATTCTTCAGAATTATGGATTTAGTTACCTGCAAAAAAAAAATTATGTACTTACAAGGTCAACGTGATCATCTTCTACCATAACAATCAAAATCGTTCTTAGAAGTAGCATTGCGAATATATTGTCTGACTGCAAGGAAAGTCAACAAACTTGTTCAAGTCGATGATATAGCATTTTTATGAGATAGTTGAGACTCGAGAGCAAGGTAACATTGGTCGAAACCGTGGATGTGGGAGATAGGAGTGGACATGTTGTACAAAATCAGTCTGATTTAACCTCACTGGTGG
This sequence comes from Setaria italica, assembly GCF_000263155.2. Taxonomy (NCBI): domain Eukaryota; kingdom Viridiplantae; phylum Streptophyta; class Magnoliopsida; order Poales; family Poaceae; genus Setaria; species Setaria italica. Next base: position 6,653,197 of record NC_028452.1, on the reverse strand, counting down.
TAGTGATAGCCTCACCGATGGATCTCAGACAATCCTAGTGATAAGATAGAATTATATCAGTCAATTGTAACTAATACTATCCTACTATAACAGTAATCCTTACCAACCATAACACTCAAACATGCTAATGAAACACAGGGGGTGTTTGGATACACCTCCTACCTATCACATCGGATGTTTGGATATTAATTAGAAGTATTAAATATAGTCTAATTACAAAACTAATTGCACAGATGGAGTCTAATTCGCGAGACGAATCTATTAAGCCTAATTAGTCCATGATTTGATAATGTGTTGCTACAGTAACCATTTGCTAATGATAGATTAATTAGGCTTAATAGATTCGTCTCACGAATTAGTACAGGGGTTCTACAGTTAGTTTTATAATTAGTTCATATTTAGTCCTTCTAATTAAAGTTCGAACATTCGATGTGATCCTGTTGGGACTTCGTATCGAGCAACGTATCAAGCAACCCGTCAGAAGACAATCTATTTGGCACAATGAATTTTCCGGTGACAGGAGGGCAGAAAGCCAGAAAGGTGGCAAAGTGTGCCTGCAGCCGCAGGGAGGCAGAAGAAAAGCTGCATGAAGAGATCAAATGGTGGAATGAGATGTGACCATGAAGTGATGCCTGATTGGCCTTAAAATTCCATGAAAAAAAAAAGCATAAGCTGCGCCAAAAAGTAGCCGCGGAATGCCCGAATACCCGGTGGAGAAAGCACCAACTCTTGTGCTCAGCTTCAAGCCAGTAGCGTCTGGTTGGTATTGCCTGACTGATGGGTCCGATGCCTGACGTGCAGGTTTGTTTCCTGGTTGACACCATGACACTAGATTAGGATCTTGCTTTGTTTCCTGGTTGCTTTGTAATTAAGGATGTGATGAGTAAATTAGTGTGAATTTCGTTGAGGCATGCTGGTCACCTGAGATTCTCTGGCACCTCATTCCTTCAGACAATGATTCTGTCGACGAAACATGCAATGCGTTCAAGGGACTGCATTCAAAGCTAACAATCAGAACAAGGTGATATTTCGCAAAGGATATCGCTTGAGCTGAGCTCATGGCCAAGGCCTGGAATGCAGGGAACAGAGAAGAACCCCCAGCTTTTCTGCTGTTCCTAGCTCAGATCACGGCCAGCAGGCTGCTGAAGGACTGTAGCTTCCTATGAATTGATGAGAGGAATCGGTGATGGTGAAAAAGGCCAGTCGGCAGAGGAATGAATGCACTGAGATGCTTTGGCGTGCTGGTAGTACGTTGCATCTGGCGCTGTTGCTCACGCTGTGCTGCTTCATATCGCCAGCCACAGCCCACAGGGTGAGCCGACCAGAAATTCAATGCTCCGTGTGAGTGCTTCACAAGTATTGTTTTCTTTCCCCTTTTTCCCCTCTTTTTTTGAATAACTTGAACAAATGCTGCCTGAGAGTTGACTGAAAATTTGATGAAATCTGCCTGACCAGGCAAGCTAGGTGATAGTCCGTGTGGTTGGAGGCATGTGCTTGAGAACATTAATAAAAAGGAAAACACAACGTTCATTTGCTTTTGTGTACCAAAATATGATTTAATAGGCACTAATACATGATTAGTGGATGTTGAATGACTAGCTTATTCATTTTTATTAATAAGATTATAAAATAAATATTTGGAGAACAATAAATATATTTAATTAAAAATAATATGAGAAATAAAATGGAAACGTTATTTCTAACAAGGCGAAGTAAATTGTGTTAATGTGTTATATAGTGGGAATATTATTTGATTGATTTTACGTAGACAGATAAGCTATAGGAAGACCGTGCATGTAGCTCTACAATTGATTAGTGTGTAATCGTAGCCATTAGCTCAAGCAACCACCGCACTGGAGGTAGGCGCTCAATTTCATCGGCCCGACGGGGGTTGCTGCTGCCTGATCCAGGCAACCTTCCAGGACCGTAACCAAACATCATATAAGCAAGCTCCAGGCAAGTGCGCAGGGACAATTTTAGCTCAGGGCTGCAACCAAACAGCCCCTAAATAGCAAGTATATTACGACCAACAAAAGTAAAATCCAAGTGGTTTCTCATCAGTTTCGATTTGAGGAAGAATTGGTAATAAGCACGGAACCATCCATCCTGGTTCTATGTAAATTCATTTCAATAAAATGTTTTGCCAATTACATGCAGGTGACCAAGATGTTCTCTCTTGATGAAGTTTGTAGGGTTGGTTCTGGATCCGACAGCTACATAGAGCAACAACAAAAAAACCGGATGGAAACCTCTGTAAAACCTCCTTCAACGCTGCACGGGAGGGAAGGACCAGCCATAGCTTCCAGGTGCAGTGGAATCGCAACCGCTACACCACTCTCAGCCAAACCTTTTAAAGTCTTTGTCGGAAGCATGAGTGGCGTGCACATGATGAACTGGCCGCTAGCAGCAGCACCTGATGGTCAGTGCGGTCAGGCCAGGACGGGCAAGAGCTGACGGGTGAGGTGAGAGTTCTTCACACGGCCTGCCATCTCATTCATTGGCTGCTCTGTCCTTGAAGATCTCAGTAGGCTTTGTACAATCGAGATGAAATGGATTCGGATTTCACCGTATGAGATTCTTGACATGCATGAGTATCAATAGTCTAGACAATAGTAGGGGGTGGTATTCAGGTACGGTACTGGTAGAGGTCGGCGGTTACGGTTATCTTTCTATTGCTATGAGCTGCTTGACATACTTATGAAGAAAAGCTTGAAATCTCAGTGCCAATGTCCGTAGCAGAGTAGGGCTTATCAAAAAATCAAAACGACCTGCAATTTGAAACGGATAGAGTAAGCGGGCTTACTCAGGGCATGCAAGATCAAAGCATATTCAAGCTATGTGGAGAGCAAGAGACCCTGAGCTCAAGTGGTTGACAAAGTCCATATCGTACGAATCTATCACATGCAAAATGTTGGCGACACATCCACAAATTGACCTGGTGATTTACAATGAAAACCTCCGAGTAATAAGCACTTGACCAACTGATCCATTTCTAGCTTACGCTATAATCAAAAAATAGTTATAATAAATCTTTAAACTTTTCGAGGATTGTAACAGCAGCAACACATGCATCCAGATGTATCAACAACAACAACCACAACCATCTAACATAATTTATGACAATAGTAAAAAAGAATAAGTTCCAAATTCTATCTCCTTTGGTAATCAATTCATATCTTGTAAACCATAAGTCCATAGTGCATGAAATTTGGTATGCGCCTATTTCCACGAGTCCCCTATTCTACGTCCAAAATTCAGCTCAATGGAAAATTGTTTCACTAGCCAGACTAATTATCTATTGGTAATGTTCTAGGCTAAAGCTACACAGACAAAGCCTCCCATAAATCTGATGCTCTATTCAAGCAATACTCAAACCAACTAACCAAGTCGAAGTACTCTAGTTTGGAATGGCTCACCAAATTTGGTGTTGATCGGTCAGAGTCAACAGATTTGGATAGATTTGCTTATAACTCCCTCTTAGTAAGTGATCTCAACCATCGATTCTAGCACCATATCCATATGAGGACGCTGGACTTTGTAACATGCATTAGCTAAGTTTGTCTGTTGGGCTCCAAATCACAATCCATGTAAAGGGATAGCCCACCACGAAGAAGCCCAACAACAACATGAGACGAAAGATTTGCTATTAGGCCAGGTTTCCTCAAATCTATTGGACCTCCAATTAAGCCCGTAACCACGAAACGGGAACGCGTAGAGATCTACAAGATCAACAGATAAACCACTGCACTCTGCCGCCTTCCAGCTTCCAGCTCCAGATCAAAAAGAACACACGAACAAGCATTGCAGAGTAATGGAGGAAACAATCACACGAGATGAAGAGGAGATCAAATGGAGAAACAGCCATTATAGCTTCGGCAAATAAACATTTTCAGCGGACAAGGCATCGCAGATAGAGGCGGCACGCAACATTCATGCCCTACTGCCGCCGGCAACCAGGCAGTTAGCTCTTCGCGGCGCCGGCAGCCTCCGTCGACTTGCCATGGAGCGCGCTGGTCTCGGACCCCGAGCTGTGCTTCTCCCCGGCCGACGACGACACCGGCGACCCCACCTTCCAGTACTTGCCGTCCCCGGCGGCACCCCACTTGTCGGCGCGGCCGCCGCCGTGCGCCGACTCCTCGCCGTCGGAGCTCGACACGGACACCGCCCGCCAGTTGCTCCACACCCGCAGCATGGTGTACAGCATCACCACGCACACCGCCGCCGAGATCACGGCGATGCCCGCCACGATCACGGCCACCTCCGTGCCCGGGAGCCGCCGGGTCGACGACGGCACGCACCGCGGCAGTGGCGCGCCGCAGAGCTCGTTGCCGGCAAACGACGCGGCCGGGAAGCTCGACAGCCCCGCGGGCACCGCGCCGGAGAGGAGGTTGTCTGACATGTTCAGGAGGTGCAGGCTCGTCAGCTGCAGCAGCGAGGGTGGTATCTGCCCCTCCAGCCGGTTGGACGACAGGTTCAGCCGCTCCAGCTTCACGAGGTCGCCGAGGGACGCCGGGATCTCGCCGGACAGCCTGTTCCGGCTCAGGTCCAGTATCACCTGCAGCTCCGACAGCTCCCCGAGCTCCGGCGGTATCGGCCCCTCCAGCGCGTTCTCCGAAAGCCGCAGCTCGTACAGCTTGTTGCATTGCCGGAGCGCCGGCGGTATGGCGCCGGCGAGGCCGTTCTTGTTCAGGTTCAGAACGTTGAGAGATGTCAGCCGGCCGATCTCCGGCGGGATGCTGCCGGAGAGGTGGTTGTCGCTGAGGGACAGCTTGAGAAGGCCGGAGCAGTTGCCAAGGTCCGCCGGGATGCCGCCAGCCAACGCGTTCGACGAGAGGTCCAGCTCGCCGAGGGACCGCAGCCCCCCGAGCCACGAAGGGACGGTGCCCGTCAGGCTGTTCCCATCGAGCTTCAGATGGGTGAGCTGCGCGCAGTTGGAGAGCTCTGCCGGGATGTCGCCGGAGAGGTTGTTGAACGAGAGGTCAAGCATGCTGAGCCGCGTCAGGTTGCCCAGCTCGGCCGGTATTGCGCCGGCGAGCCGGTTGCCGCCGAGTTGGAGACGGACCATGTTCCTCGACCGCGCCACCGCCGCCGGGATCACCCCGGAGAAGCTGTTGCTGGTCAGCGCCAGCACGGCGAGGGAGCTGGAGCCGAGGAGAGGGACGAGGCCGCCGGAGAACCGGTTGTGCGAGAAGTTGATCACCGTGAGGTTCTTGAGCTGGAACAGCGACTCCGGCAGGGGGCCCTCGAGGGAGTTGTTGTACAGAGTGACCACGCTGAGCTCAGCCAGCTGCCCGAATGTCTCCGGCAACGCGCCGGAGAGCCGGTTGTCAGCCAATGCAAGGGCCTGCAGGTTCCTGCACTCGCTGAGGCTCGCCGGAATGGGGCCCGACAGGTCGTTCTGTCGGAGCTGAAGCACGGCCAGGTTCTTGAGGTTCCCTATTCTTTCAGGGATAGGGCCATGGAAGCCGTTGCCGAAGAAGTCCACCTCTTCCAAGCTCGTGCAGTTGGTGAGCTCATCCGGGATGGTTCCGGACATCTGGTTCTCGTAGAGGAACAAGAGCTTCAGCTTCTGAAGCCTGCCGATCTCCGGCGGTATTTCGCCAGTAAGGCCATTGTGAAACAGAGACAGGATCTCCAGGTTGCTCAGGTTCCCTATCTGCGGGGGCAGGGCGCCGATGAAGCTATTGTTGTGCAGAGCAAGGTTGATGAGCCCCGACAGCCGGTCTATGCTCGGCGGTATTGCTCCGGTGAAGCTGTTGTTCGACACGTCGATGGACCGCAGAGCGCTGCAGTTGAGCAGCGCCTCGATGCCACCTCCAAGGTTGTTGCCGGCGAGGAACAGGTTCTCCAGGCTTGATGAATCTCCAGTGCAGAGTTCTTCAGGGATGGTGCCATCAAGGAGATTGCCTGACAGCACAAGGTACTTCAGACTCTTCAGTTGTGCTCCAGAGATGCTGAGCTTTCCAGAAATGTTGTTCATGGACAAGTCCAGAACCTGCAGCTGACTCAGCCGGTTCACTTCTTCCGGAATGGCGCCGGTCAGGCTGTTGCCAAGAAGGTTGAGGTATGTCAAGCTGGAAAGGTTGCCGATCTCTGACGGAATCCCACCGGAAAACTGATTGTTTGCCAAATTCAGAGACTGGAGATCGCTGAAGCTTCCAATGAACGAAGGAATGTTGCCTTGCAGCATGTTATCAGACACTGATAGAACGCGCAAGCTGGCGCAACCAGTGAGGTGCTCCGGTATACCGCCGGTGAGGGTGTTGTTGTCCAGGGCCAGCTGCTGCAGGCGGCTCAGCTTGCCGAGCTCAGCTGGAATAGTGCCATTCAGCTGGCAGTATGCCAGGCCGAGCGTCTCCAGCTGGCTGCAGTTGCCGAGGTGCGGCGGGATCTCGCCGTGCAGCCTGTTGTCGCCGATCCTGAGCACCTCCAGGTTCTTGAGGAGGCCAAGCTCCGGTGGGACGGTGCCGGTGAGGGAGTTGGAGAAGAGTAGCAGCGTCCTCAGGTTCTCCAGCAAGCCCAGCTCCAGCGGGATCGGCCCGGTGAGGGAGTTAGAAGACAGGTCAATGGACTCGACGGAGATGAGTCCACCGATCGCCGGCGGTATCACGCCTGACAGGCCATACCCGGACAGGTTGAGGCCTGTGACAATGCCCACCTCACCGGGCAGGCATGTAATGCCGTGCCATGAGCACACGTCGGCCTCCGGCGACCAGCCGGAGAGGACGCCTTCAGGGTCTGTGAGGCTGGATTTCAGTTGCAGGAGAGTGGCAGGAGCTGTGGCTGGTGTGGCTGAGCATACAGGTGCAAGCAGGATGCAGAACAGCAGGGATAGATCAGCAAGAACACGCAGAGGGAAGCTGCTCTGCTTGATAGCCATTGCTAAGATGGTTTCATGTAACTGTGTGAGCTAGGAGAAGGTGAGCTCAAACTTTACAGGATGCTACTCTGCAGCTGAGAAGATTTGTATAAGCTCCATTGCTGTGGTGTGGCCCTTTCATATGCAACATTGCCCGAGCTGAAAGAGGAAAAAAGAGCCGTCAAACACTACCTGCTCTGTGTATCACAGTCAGAGAATGTGCTGGATTCTTAGCAATGAAATTGCAATACAAGCCAAACGAGAAGGTGAAAGCAGTTCAGAATGCAAAACAATCAGATACGGTATCAGAATAATGACGGGCATAGCTTTCGATAATGCAGGCCTAAGCAACAGGTAGTTTAAAGGCTAATCTTGTTGTTTTGACTAGTTACTCGAGCTTCTTCTGTTTGATCTGTTCTGACCAGAGCGAAAAAGGTACTTGAAATTAGTTAACTATGGGCTTTACAGAGTGTACGTGCTGAAACAGTTCAACTGCCCCCCTTGATTTGGTGGCATAGGGACAATTAGACAATGCTTCCATGCTTATTGAATAGTTTTCTGGCTCAATTTTAGTGATAAAATATAAGTATAGAATACTCTATTCATCTCTTCCAAAGTCAAGTTTCTGACTTTACAAATAAGGTGGATACCATGGAAATTTCTCGTCTTCCTAATTCAATATAAATATATATAATTGTATAAATCAGGAGAATGTACTGAATATCTGAAAATAAATGCATATTATCATGTATCTGATGAAGAAAGGGATACACGATCACATGTACAATCTATGTATCTGGATGTTTCACTGGTGAGGACCAATCACCAATCACCTCTCCGCTAGACCACAAGGCAGCTTTTCAATTATCAGGTCGAGGGAAAGTCAGTGACTTTTGAGTGGGGTCGACAGTGACACAATCGAATGAACAGGCCACAGGAAACAAAGGCGCAGGGAAGAAAACAAAACGACTCACAGTAACCACCTCAGCAGTTCTAGTCAGCCAGCCAGGCAGTGAGGCAGAGGAGAGAGGACTCACCAGCAGCATGCACGGGACGGACGGGGCTCACCAGCTCGCACTCGGCTTTGCTTCCTGCAGTTCAAATGCAGTAGCTGTTGCACGCACAAAGTGATTCCATGCACAGAACGAGTCCATTCAGATAGGGACAGACAGCTATCTGGTTACCTGCTAGTGGCCTTCCCAGCTCTCATCATGCACAACCACGCCCTCCTTTCTGGTTCAGACTTCAGAGTTCAGACCACCTAGTGGTGTACCAGCTTTGTGCAGCCATTTTCAGTTCAGTATTTATTCATTAACCTGCTAACCCACAATGCTAATTAATAACTGCCAAAAAAGGTAGAGATATTTCTATCTTATTACCATTTCTCTTTACTGAATGGTTGGGAAGTGCAACTAATACAGAAATAGTTTCTGAGAAGCGTAATAAATATAAGAGTGAAATGGCATGCCCATGAAAGTGTTTGATGCATGATTGAAGGTCAGTAAAAACAACTGAGAGGACAGAAGATGATTGGAGGACTCCATGCTACAACCTATCCTTGGGTTCGGCGACATGAGGACAATGACATGCGACTGGTGCGATGGTTGCATCATTGGTCCAAGATTGACTTTCTTTGACATCTGAACAATTTAGTACTGATTCCTGATTGATCTGGGTTTGACTTGTGCCTCCTTCACACTGTGCTCTTGCTTGCTTAGTTGCTTGTACGCTTCTCACCTGCTCACCGCAGGATTCGGAGTTGAATAGGACATGAGTCAAAGGACAAATGTGGGTGCACAACAGCATGTCATCTGTTCTAAGCTTATCTTGAACATACTATTTAATCAAGTCCAAGAAAGAGCTATATATTTTATCATGACATATGGTAAGATGGACTAATTTAAGCTAGAATCACGGAGCAAATGTTCTACGACAAATGAATAAGTTCCATTTATCATGAGCAAAAAAAAAATTTTGGAACCGACATTCCATACTAGAAATAGTGACGCCGCAATGCTCCCCTCATAATCTCAACTGACACTAACTTATATGACTATATTTGGAACAGTATCCAGATAATAAAAAAATGTTTTGTGTGATTATGATCGAATTAAACCTTCACCTTCCAATTTGCTGCTAGGAGAACTTCGAGAAAGGATATGATAATATTTTTTCCTTCAAAAAAATAAGAGTAGGATAATGTCTTTCCTATTAAAGAAAAACAAGGTATGGCCCATTCTATCTTGTTACAAAAACCAAAGGACAAAGAAACATAGTTAATTAGACGTTTTTGTACCATAGAAAACTAAAGAAATGCTAGAATTTAAGCTACTACACAGAAAACTAGAGTAACTAGCATCGCAACATGCTATACAATATAATTAAGAGGTGCAAAAAGTGTGCTGATATTCTTTTACAATATAACTAAGAGGTGCAGAAAGCTGTTCGGATGACTTGCCCAAGTGGCTTTTTGTTCAGTTGTTACTATGATTCAAACCTCTTCAGAATTCCTCTGGACACCCAGCCCACCCACTATCCCTCATTTGACTTGAGTCACCTCAATGTTCCTATAGGGTTTTTCTTTTCATGGAAACTAAGAAATGCATAACCAGCCGGAAACAATGATCAACAGCAGATTTGATTGAGCACCCGCTAACATGGCTGCGACGGCAAGCAACATGGGGGCTCTAATTTGCAAACCGGGCAATCAGCGGACGTTAAACATGTGCACGGGTGCACCAGCCAAACCTTTTCCCATGACCCATGAAACAGCAGTAAACGAGATGCTCACTCCAATCAGCTGCTGAGAGAGACCGAGCCTGCGACCAGCTTTTCAGTTGGTAGATCGTTGAAAAGGCTGATCACCTTTCGGAGGAATCACCCTGCCGGTGAAGGGTTGCGGTCATTGACCCAAGCATACTAGGCAGTACTCCTAATCCTACCAGATTACTAGCATCTTGCAGGAACAGCACTCGATGATGAATTGACAATGTTCGTGAGAGCGAGCGTGCAGTACTTGTGCAGGTGCATGCAGGAGATGAAGAGAGGCAAAAAAGGGAGGAGCTCTACCAACCTGTGCCGTGCCCGTGCCAGCGGGCGTGCGCGGCGGAATTGTCAACGAAGCAATCGATTAGGATGCGGACGAACGGGACGTGACGTCTCGGCAATGCATGTTCAGCTCGTACAGAGCGGCGCTCGTCAGCTGGATCGGCGAGTCCGGGGGTCCCCATGTTGCTTGTCGTAATGTCCTCGGGTTCCATCTCGCTCCTCTGACTTGTTGTCTTGCCAAGAAACAGCGCGCGGGCGCAGTAGGCCAGTAGTAGCGCCTGCCAAACCTCTGCAGAAGTCACGGAGGATCCGGAGCCGATGGCATCATCTAGGCAGGCGTCAACGGGTTGGCAGACCAGATGTATGTGGAAGTGTGGACTTGCTCCGGTTGCGTTTTCATGTCAAGGTCGTCTTCGGTAGAAGCGGCGGCGGGCCATCTTCGTGTGGGCGCAGGGCAGTGTGGTGGCTTTTGGAGATCAGGTGATCGACGGTGACGGAGACAGAGCACCCGACGGCGCCCGCTTCGGCGCCATTACGTCGAGCACCTCGCGGGAGCGCGGCAGGTGATCGAGACGGCGTCCGAGCGGTGTGAAAGGTTTAAGAGATCGGCAGCTCTTTCGGAGGCCACCGGATCTGAGCTGGGAGAGCGAGTAGGGGGAGAAACCGACGATGCCACGCGACGGCCGCGGGGGCTTCTCGTGCGGTGCGGCGGCCGTCGGCCGCGACGCGCCGGGAACCGCCGTACGTGGTCGCCCGCCGCGCCGCGGAACACGGGAAGCTGGAACGGCAAGAGGGCCCCGCCAGCGCCAGGATTCGTAGAGTTGGGCCTCGAAGGCCAGAGGCCACCACGGGTGTGTTGTGTGTTGCTTTGGATACTTTGGGCCCATTTCTATTCATCAAATTCAACTGTGCTCCCCCAGCCCGGATGTCCCCGCCCTATTTGGGCCTGACGGACACTTCCACACACCATGTTCAGCTAGCTCGTTCCCAGAATGTAGCATTGTCAAATTCAATCTTTAGAAGAACTTTATTACAGAAAAGAGTAAATTTCTAACAGATTCGTGTGTTTTTTTAGAAGTCACGGGGACGAAAAGTTCCACTTGAATTTCATTAAACCATAGAGGTCGGGTTAGCTGGTGATGATTTTGGTGCAAAACACCTTACAAGTGTTGGGCCATTAAACACCCAGAAGAATAGGAGCATAAGGATACAACACCAAGGTACAACACAGAGAGGAGAGAAACACAACTCACTAACAATTCAATGACAAAGCACGACACAGCTGAAAGACAACCATCGATCGCCGGATAGCGCCACCACCGAACAACATGCTTGCCAGTTATGCCTTAACTGTTGCACCTTGCACCACCCTTCGTAGCTATGCCGCCCCGCTGTTACCCTCCATCTAAGGGACCACCTGGGGACTAAAGGCGGCAAAGGATGCACAAGCTAGAACTCACCGGATATGACGACATTGCTTTTGAAGCTAATGGTGCTACCTACAGCATGTCCGGGCTCCACGTACCACCATCCAACGCCGCCCAAGGGGAGTCCTTGAAAGAGAATGGTGGAAGCGGTGGAAACACCACCCGGCATTTGATTTCCTAACACCACCAACAGGAAGAGCGTCGATAAAGTAGAGGCGTCGAGGGAGGACAGCTGTCGAATCACGACAGCAGCTCACAACTAGTGCGAGTCTCATCATGAAGAGTAAGGAGGAGAAAGAAGCCAAGAAACATACACAACCAATGGAGACCTCCATCGATGACGCCCTCAGGTAGGATGCGGCATCAGAGATGTCGTCGTCCTCCGTCCAGTAGAACCGAAGCAAGGTTTTCACCTAGAGGCCCCAAAGTTGCGAGGGGAGAGCACAATAACGACTTCAACAAGGTCTGCGACACCCGAGAGCGTCGTCATCGTTTGCACAACTTTCATCGGGAACTCCCTGCACCACCCATTTGGCTGAAGGTCGAAGGTCGAGCACTGTGTATGGACGAATCCCGAGTAGGACCGCCGTACGCCAAGGTACCCTTGCCCGGCCGGAGCTAACTACAAAGAGCCACCGTAGCTCGACTAGGAGACCAAGGCACCAGCAAGCAACACCCGACCTGGAGCTAGCCGTCGGCGCCGTTGCGCAGAGCTAGGACAAAGCCGCCATGGAGAGATGGAATGAGGCCCCGTTGACCACAACGGCGCCGACATAGTAGACGCTAGATTTGGACTCCACCATGGGTCTGGCCATAGAAAGCCCATCCACATGTCCAGCGCTCAGATCCGAACCTTGTGAGGTCGGATCCGGCCATGTGAGGCCGCACGAAGGGGTGGAGGACTGGGGAGGCAATTCATGGTTGTGACTTATTTGAATCTTGGAATGGAGGAGAGTGGGAGAGAGGAGGGGAGTTGAAAGCGAACAAGCGCTGGCTTCAGCGCCACCACGGGCTGCCGCTGCCGCTTGCCGGACTGCTGAGCGGCGGTGGTTGGGGCAAGGTGTCATACGGGGACTCTAGGCGGCGGGGGCGGAGGACGCCCCTCCCGTCACCCTGGGAGGCGACGCAGATTATGATCGGTTGGTCGGGCAATCCGCCTATACCTAGCCTTGGTCCAGGGCTAGCATTCACAGAGGTTTTTCTGCTAAAGGAAAGAGGGCTAAGAAGTTCCAGGTGAGCGATCTACTCATCTTCCTGCTGAAGGCAATCTCTATTACCAGAACATTTTTTCTTATTCTTTACCTTGGCTGGCCGATCACTGAGTGAGTTAAGAGAAAAAATAGAAGGAGATGACATCAATCCCAAGAAGTGTGTTTGCTCTAGTAGAGCATGAATTTGAACTATTCTATTTAGCAAATGAGTTTTTAGAAAAAGAAATGACAATGGGAAATGAATCCAACCTCACACTACAGAAAGAAAGCAGCAATTTTATGCCTTCCCGAAGGAAAACGTTTGGGCCGATTTACTTTATTTGAATCCAATTATTTTTTGTTTATCTTGAAAACCGGTATAGTTCTAGAACTATCGAGGGTTCGAATCCATCTTTCTCCTTTTGTTTATTGAATGTCTCGTAGTTCTAAATTCCCGAATCGAATCAATTTAAATTAACAAAATTTAAATTAACAAAAGAATAAGGAAACGCTACATCATCCCTATTGGTAGCCGTTTGGGCCACTGCCAACAAAAACAAACCCTAGTTTGAGGATAGAACTATGGTATGGACTCTAAAAATCAAGTGTCGCCAGACCTAATTACTCTCGTGCTAAAAACCGTTTGTGTGGCGGAACACCTCGGATTAACTCAACTAAAGCACGGTTAAGTCGCTTGACATGCGATACTCATGCCTTAATCAAGTTAACTCGATGTGCCGTCGGATTTCATCCGATTTAACCACTTAACAGGACCGAGTTAGCATAGCTCACACGAAGGTGAGTGGTTCCAGAGAATACAACAGATCCACCATTAGATTAACAATTCACGACACACTGGTTAAAAATCAGAGTTTTACAAGTTATGAAGGAAACAACAGAAGGTAAAACATAGCGGAAGCTAATCGCCGGGGTCGGATATCCCTGGTGAGGCCAGCCAGGACATCAATGATCCCATTCCCCGCCGTCTGAGGAAGGATCCCACTTGACCGTCCACCTAGGAGGGAGCTGGGGCGGCCAAGTGCCAGCGACAAGCTCTGAAGTTTCAACTTCACCTGAAAAGAGAAGCCACAAACAAGGCTGAGCTTCTAAGCTCAACAAGACTTAACCGACCGGTGGGAAGAACTACTCCACCACTTCTAGACATGCAAGGCTCTTTGGCTGAGGGGTTTGTTTGCCAAAAATGACTATGTTAGGTCCTTACTTTCAAGTTTTAGCTCAGATTCTAAGTTCATTAACCAGTCTACATTGGCAACTTACTCTAAGCAAGCATGGATCCAACTTTATATATATAAGCTCATCATCAAGACCATGTCATCATCAGACTCCTTCATTACTCAGTGTAGCATAGCGATCAAGCAGTCTCAAATTGTGAGAGGCAGACGAATCGATTCGAGTTCTTTAACCATGCATGGTGAACCTAACCTCACGACATCCGCACACCGCCGAGGGTCGCTTTATGTGTCGGCCTTCCCCATCAATTCCCTAACCCGTGTCGGGTCCACTTCCCTTGGTGCAAGGTTCCACAGACCCGGCCTCTGCCGTTCTGTGACCAAACTTGACACCACGTGCGGCCGCAGGGGAACTTCGTTCCAGAGACAGTGGAGCGACCTCTCACGTCCAGGTTCAATCAGGTACTAGGCTTCCCCACCCCATAATGGGTATGAGATTAGTACTTTCAAACACTTGATCACGAACACCACCACTGTCGGGCCTTAATAGATTCAATAAACAGACGGGGCGATCAGCCGACCACCAAAAGAGTTAACCATAACCCGGCCCCGTCCATCGTCCTTATAGTTGTAACAGAAGAGAACAACCAACTCCTATAACTCGCGAGTGACAGAAAATCACTCGGCTTTTACCGATTCCTATTTAGGCATTGCAACTACTCGACCCAACAGACTAGTGTTCAAACAAAGGGACTAAATCATGCATCTATGGTTGCAAACAACTCCTATACGTAAATGCACATTCATAAGAAGGAAGGCATGTGCAAGTTTAGAAAGTTGGGTTCATGCTCCGGGGCTTGCCTTCAAGCGGAGTGGAGGGGAACTGGTCTTCAGCTGGCGCTGCTTCGGCTTCTGGGATTGGCGGCTCTGCTACAGCTCCGTCTTCAGGCGCTGGGTGTAGCTCGTAGGTGCCGTCGGCGAGATGTAACTCTACACGAATGCAAATGCAAGAGTTAGCACTTAGACGGTTATTTCAGCAACACTTGCAAGTTAAAGCTCGGACACTTGTAGCAAAGCTACAGAAAAGGTGGGGGAGTTCAACTTTAGTTGGTGGAGAATAGGATAAAAGGGTCGGATGGGGGAAAACTTGTGATCTGACCCTTAAAGTTAAGGAATAACTGTGCCGGGGTCCTCAGACTTAACACAGAGAAGTCCCCAATATTTTACACAGATACCCTCGGGTCAAGGAAAAAGATACAGCCGAGCCCTCGAGTGAGGTGGATAAGGATCGACGGAACAGACAGGGTCGGGCGAGACGGAAAGGGGTCGGGCGAACTGGAAAGGGGTCGGCAGCTTACCTTCAGGTCTACTGGTGAAGGGTTGGGGTCGGGAAGGAACAAACTTGGGCGGTAGGATTAAAGCACTAAGGCTTGGGCAGCGCCGAGGTTTGATGGTGCTCTGGCGGTGGCGGTGCTTCTTGTGGGCAACAAGAAAGCTCTAGCACAGCACGGAGGAGCAGACGGCTGGTAGGTTGGGGAGAAGCGGGTTCGGGCGGAGAGTGGAACTTCTCAAGAGCTCAGTGGGAGTGCTCAAATGCGCTCAGAGTATGGGCGGTGAAACAGCGATGGCGAAGGAAACTCCGGTGGGACTCTGGTATGCCTTTTTATAGCTGCGCGGAAGAGAGAGATTTCGAGCTGCACGAAGACCGGGAAGAAAAGGATGGAGTGCGCTGCCATGGCGGCGATTGAGCGGCGATGGGTGGCGGAATAGGACTTTGGAGATAGAGTCTTCGACTATTGGGCACTGGGGACAAGGCCGGCGCAAGCGCGGCTTTGCCGGGATTTAGATTTGGCGGAGGCGGGCATGGTCTAGTCACATCGAGCGGCGGATTTGACTGGCGTGTGACAGGGAGAAGGCTCTACTAGCGAGGTTGCAGCAAGCGAAGTGACAGGATGAGCGGCAGCGCGGGCGAGCGTGAAACAGCGGCTTGCTGGGGCTCATTACTGGCGAGGTGGAAAAAGGAGCTGTCGTTGCTGGAGTCGTGGTTGGCGAGAGCGGAATCGTCGTGGAGCGAGTTTGTGGGCGGCGCGACTGTGGAGGGGTGGGAAAACCGGAAGGCATCGGGTCTTGCAGCCGGGGATCCGGACGAGATGATGGGCGCGGGTCGCGAGACGGTCTGACGCAGCAGCGGCAAAACTCTGCCATGGCGGCAACGGGGCACCTTGGCGCGGCCGGCGAGGGCACGAGCAAGACGAGGTGAGGCAGAAAGGGTTGCAGGGGGCTTCCGTTGCGATTGGGGAGTAGGGCGTGCTGATCCATCCTGTCGCGCCCGGCGACTGGGCGAGGCGGCGGGCATCGGAGAGATCAAGCCACGCGGCGGGGGAGCTCTGAAGCAGGCGCAGGCTGCTCAGGCGCGTCTGGCTCGAGAGAACCGGGGAAAGATTGCGGGTCCACCAGTCAGTCTCGGTTTCTTCCACAGCTCCAAGATTGAAAGGAACACTGCCTTTGGGACTTAGGAGGAACCGACGGTTTTGGTTGGGTTCTCAGGGGTTAGGACTGAGAACCGGACCTTGAGCGCTCATGCTCAGGAAGAGCTGAGTCAGCGGGATTAGAAACTCGGATTAAGATTAACTCGGCTGATTTAACCAAGGTTGTTACAGTTTCTCTTGTTTGTCTTGGTAGAATCCCTGGTTTAGGGAACTTTCTTGGAAAGTTGGATTTTCGCCCCCGAAGCACTCCTTTTTTTCTTGAATCGGGTGCAAAGGCCATTTAGCTAATAAGCCCGTGGATATTGAGGTTCCCCAAGCAGTGCTGCCTGATACTGTATTTGAAGCAGTTCTTCGACCCATATCTACAACTGTGTTAATGGGGGCGTGGTTTGGTAATACACCAATTTGGCCGCTGCCTCTAGAAAGATCTAAAGTAATTCGAGCTGTAATTGTACGTACATGTAAAGAATTCAAATGCGAAGATGGTATAATAATACGCTATGATGAAAATGTAAAAGTTATCATTGATCAAAAAGGAAATCCAAAAGGAACTTGAATTTTTGGCGCAATTGCCGAAGAATTGAGAGAATTGAATTTTACTAAAATAGTTTCATTAGCTCCTCATGGTAGCCTGCTCCAGTCCTCTTACGAAACTTTCGTTATTGGGTTAGCCATACCCTTCACATGTTTCTAGCGATTCACATGGCATCATCAAATGATACAAGTCTTGAATAAGAATATACAACGCACTAGAACGCCCTTGTTGACGATTCTTTACTGCGACAGTATCTAGGGTTCCTCGAATAATGCGATATCTCACACCGGGTAAATCCTTAACCCTTCCTCTAAACTTAAAAGGTGGAAAAGCGATTTTCGAACCATTCCCTATAAGAGAATGGTTTCCATTACTTTGAGAAATGGATTCTATATCAAACTATAGCTATTGCATTAAAGAAGAAACTAATAGAAGTCGAAGTAGTTTTCGTGCTAGCTTCATCGATGTTCCCCACCAAATAAAAAACCTGTTCAGGTAGGCCGTCTAATTCTCCATAAAGGATTAGTTGAAATCCCCTAATTATATTTATGCAAGATCAACATACTTTCCTGGGAAACCGGTAAAAACTTCTTGTGGTAAGAACCGCTCGATTTTTCGAGCTCTTGCTATAGTTAAACGATCCTCCTCCGATAATTCGTGGGCTTTTTTTCGATTCGTGTATTTTTATCTCACCAATTATATATTTGCAAACAAAGACCACAAAGAAATCTCCTTTCCGGCCACACACTAACACTATCCACAAGAGCTCTTTCAAATGTTTTGTCTCTTATTCATACATGACACATGGATATATGTTCTTACAGACAGAGACATCTTGCTCCTGATTTACATGGGCATCAAGGCAAAAGCAGCTGCGCACTGCCGTGCCATCCCCCTGGGACTGGGACTGGGAGTGGGGAACATTAGGAGTTGGTGGTTAGTGCTGGTGGCAGCATGTTCTCCCTGACGACGGTGACGGGGCAGGCCGCGTGGTTCACCACGTAGGTGCTCACGCTCCCCATCAGAACCCTAATCATGCCAACAGAAAAGAATGTAACAAGATAGGAGAAGTCAGTAGTGGTGATCATCAGGCATTCAGGCGAGAGCATTAGTCTGAACTCTGAAGGAAAGAAACAGAGGATCCATCTTATACTATATTACCTCTTGACGGTGCTGAGCCCTCTGTTGCCAACGACGAGCCACTGCAGTGGGACCTTGTGCACGGCCTCCGTGAGCTTCCTGGCCGGGTCGCCCCAGAGCACCTTGGCGAAGACCTGGACCCCTCGCTGGCCGGCCGCCAGCGTGAGGATCTCCAGCGTCTCCCGGTCCGGCGCCAGGCCGTAGATCTTGCTCACCCGGGGGTCCGACAGCTCCAGCAGCGGGATCAGCGCTGCAAAATCCAAGGCGTTATTAGCTGATGATTAACGCCTGAAACCTCTAGCTGATCCTAACATACACTGGGAGTGGGAGATCGAAAAGAGAGAGAAAAAAAGGGGAAATGTCCTACGCGAGCCGTCGTGCTCCCAGAGGTGCGCCACCCCCTCCTCGTACTGGTACGAGCCCTTGACGTGGATCAGGATGAGGCGGTCGCCGGCGGCCGCCAAGTTCGCCGCCGCCCACCGCAGCGCGTTCTTGCTGCACGACGAGAAGTCCACCGCCACGCCGATGTTCCGCCCGGCCATGCCGCCGCCGACGGCCACTGTCTTGCTGATCAAGACCACGTAGTAAGCAAAACGCGCTTCCCCACCAAGAAAACCAGTCGAGCTAGCTAGTGTAACCTACTCCTATGTATATAGGAGCTTCACTTCGGCTTCGAGATGAACTCAACACAGCTTGACTGGCAAGGCGATCAGCTGATCTCCTTATATAGACGGCTCGAGAGAGCCTCAAGCGCACAATGAGGGTCGTAGTCGGACTTGTTGTCTTGTTGAGTACTTCATCAACGCAACGGCCTTCCTTTCAGGGTTCCTTCTCCATTCCTTTTGCCTAGTTGAACTCGCCACTTGCTGGATGCTGGATTCCTTACCGGCGTTTCTAGTCGCGCGGCGACGCGGCACGCCGGCGGTTCGCCGATCCCAGCGCCACCCGGATTGACGATGAGCAGCGCATTGCGCAAAAGCGGCCGGGAGGACCGACGTACACACGGGAGGAATCGGATTCCGCACTATGCGTGCGCGCGCGCCCAAATCCTAGCACGTCGTCTTCCCATGAATCTGCTGCCGGCTCACACGAAAAGTATATATAGGAACTAATGATCATTGCCCGTTGGTCCATGCTACGTGGTGGCTTCGAGAAACAAGTAGTGGGTTCGTTGTAAGAGCCGCGTATAGAACGACTTCTTCAACCAGTTTGCAAATTTGGCCAGTTGGTCAGATAATCTGCATCAAATTTGCGAAGAATTACTTTTTTAGTTATAAATACCTGACTCTTTGACCAAAATCTAATTAAAATTTTAATTTGGTTCGTCAGTAGATTCCCATGATTACACCATTTCACCTTGTGCAAACTCCTACTGCAGTTTTTACAAATAAAAAGCATAGAAAGCGCTCACTTATTATCAGTAAAAACATGCGGGTTCGGGTTTTTTTTAACAAAATACTTATGCCCTGGGCTAGTTTATATTAAGGAAACAATCAATAACGGAAAAAGATCCTTTCAAAAAAGAAAATTGCAATCAAATTTAACAAAGTCCTTTTCTCCAATGCATCCACAGCAACCATGGTCCGTGGAGGTATTTAGCTGTAGAAGAAGATGAAATCATATCCCACAATTTTTGTCACCAAGGAGCGAGGAATGACCGGGTGCCAATAAGAATATGTTTGGTATAGCTCCAACACTAAGTCTTAGCACGAATACTCCCCTCCTTGTGTCTAACCGATGGCCCGTTGCACGACCGTCTTCGACCTATAGTTGGCCATATGGCCCGTGGCATGTGGGCCGGCCCATGGCACGAGATTTTGGCCCAATCCAGGCACGACATGGCACGGCGGTGGCCCGGCCCATACCATGGGCCATGCCTGGGCCGCTCCCTCAGCTCGCGTGCTGGTCCAGCACGGCACGACCCATTTGGCCAGTCACAATTAAGTGGACGACCCAGCATGCCTGCTCGGCCCACCTCCATGGCTCCATTCCGCCGCCTCCCCCACTCCGTCGCCCCTCCGCAACCCTCTGTCTCCTCGCCTCCACCTCCGCCTCCCTCTATCTCCTCTGTGTGAGCATCCACCGGCGTCGGGGACGAGGTCCCGAAGGCGCTAGTAACGGCGCGCCTCCCCCGTGGAGGCGGACTTGGGGAAGTCCTACTCCCGCGCAGGGGACCCCGGCGTGGACCGCGGCGCCCATGTGCAGTAGGTGTCCGGTGAGGGCAGCATCATGGAGGCAACCTGGGGTGACGACGCCATCGCCTTGTCGTCGCTGCAGTCGAGGAGGTGGTGGCGGTCGAAGACCGGGTATACCGGGAGGATGCGGCCGTGTGCGAAGATGTTGTCGGCCGGCGCGAGGTCCTCGGCACCGCCACTAGTCCCGGGCGCCGCGAAGGCGAACTCGAACCCCGCGTCGTCATTGCCGTCGCCGTCGCGCCTGAGAAGGCGTGCTCGTCCGTGCCCGGGCGGTGTGCGTTGGCATTGGTGCCGGCGCTGGGCAGCGCGTTGCCAAAGCTGAGGACGGAGCCGGGCAGCGCATTGGAGCGGGCCAGCATGAGCACGGCGAGGCCGTTAAGTTCCATCGGGCCAGCGTGCCGTGCCTGGGCTGCTTCTTCGGCACATGGGCCGGCACAACACGATCATTATACGGGCATAAACGTGCTGGGCCAAACCGTACTCGTGCTAGGCTGGCCGGGCCGAACAGATCGCTTGTGCGGTTGTGTGCGCTCCATATAAACCCTAGCAGCCGCCGCGCCGCGCGCACGCCTCATACGTTCATATCAGATCGAGAAGTCGTTCAGATCAGGTCGGGTTTCCTCGATCAGCGATCGAGGAAGTAGCTAGGTAGGTCGAGCTGATCGATCGGATCGCGATGGAGGGCCACGGAGGCGGCGGCGCCGCCATACCGGGGCAGGACGTCGACGACGAGCTGTTGTTCATGACGGCCCTGAGGCGCCTCGTCGCCGAGGACTTCTCCCAGACCTGCGCCCCGGACCGCGCGTGCGGCACCTGCCCCGCGCCGTTCTGCGGCCACTGCTGCGGCGAGCACCACCGGGGCCACGACGGCGTAGTAGCGGCACTGCTGGAGGTTGGAGCGGGGGAGAAGAAGCGGTACCGGAGGGACTCGTTCTGCGTCGGGTGCGGCGCGGCGTTCTGCTCCAGGCTGTGCGCGCACCACGGCGGCGAGGGCCACGACGTCATGCGCGTCGACGAGTACGGCGGCCGCCACTTCGCGAGGTGCACCGGCGCGGAGCGGTGGTTCCACTTCTTTTTCGACGGCGTCGAGGTTGGTAGCTAGTAGTGCGACGCACGACTCGCAATCTCGGTCAGATGAGAACGTGGATTAATTTTCTTGGGTCCTACTAGATTTTGCTATAATTTGACGATCTTTTAAGGTTTGGTAACGATTTCTAAAAATCTACTTGAGCAGCTTTCGGAACCGCGTGCTAGCTCCTACAACATGTAACTAACCGTCACATTGTACGTTTTGCAGACTTACGAGGACAAAGATGGCAACCTGATGATCCCGCTGCAGCGCCGGCGGCCGGGTGCAGTGGTCCCAGAGCCAGGCTTGAAGTTTAGCACCCGCCACCCGTAGTCGAAACGGGTCGGCAAATCACTTGCTGGATGCTTTACAGTTTACAATGATCAGTGGTTGTTAGTATTAGCCGCACAAACTATGTGATGGTAATGCTCCTGCAAGTTTTCCTGAAGTGTTCGCCACGAGATTAATAACAACGAAATGTTTTCTTTAAATTTTTTTTGAAGGTTCAATCAAATCCACAAAGACTAGCGATTGAACTTGCCCATAACACGGAGATTAACAGTATCGTCGAAGAAAGATTCATAAGTCTTACAGTCTGCATCCGGTGACAAACAATTAACTGAGACGTTTTGAACATCGATATTGTTCCAAAGTGTAATCGCCTTCTGCTAATAACTGACTGCCGCTACTTTTTTTGTTACAAAACATTTATGAAGCATAGCAAGAGTATACTTTTTTATGAAACTCATTTAGAGATAAATCTGCTTCTACCATTTGAGATATTTAAAACATCACTTATCTGCGACTTATATGTTTTTTTTTAAAAAAAACTCTCTGCCCCTAAACAACTCTGCAGAGATTTTGCGAAATTTAGGGGCAGAGAGGTTGGGTAGGAGCTGCTGGGCTTCAATCGAACGATGGGCCGAAGTGAACGAAGTTGTCCTGCCCATGCGGGCCAGATTCCAAGGCGGTCGGCAGAAAAAGAAGCAGCAGCACCAAGCACCACGGAAGGAAAACGTGCTCGGCCGAATAGGCCCATCATGAATTCATGAGCAATGTACTGCTGCCATCTCTCCGTGTCGTCCTCACTTTTGTTTGATGATGATTGTTTAGTGGCCGATTTGTCAGCTGGAGGATACTATAGTCAATGTAAATCATGGAAACTTCACGTGCCACTCACATGTAACAGCGTGGCCACGCTTTGCTTCCTTGTTCCCAAGTATGGATCCCGCACCAACCGATTTGGTTAATCACTTGCCTGTCACGATCTATTATAGTCACGTAACGACAAAGGTTTTGCTTGTTCCTGGAGCATGATTAAATTTCAGCAGCTGTGCATATCCAGGATATCCCTCCATTCTAAATTGCAGATTGTTTTTATTTTTCGAGATACCTACTGGACATCGTTCATCTTTGATTCAGTGATTCACACGACCCCCCTTGTTCATTTGGCGATGCATCTCAACGCCGAAAATAAATTAGAAGTTTATCTGACTGGAAATGACTTTTTTTATATATATTTCGACGGAAAATGTCCGAAAACCTTCGATTTCATGGCATGGTTAGTGTAAAGCCTGTCTCCTGCAGCAGATCCGGAGCCTCGTGCCCGGTGCCCCCGGTGGCCCGGTGGCCTGTGGTTAGTTAGCACGTCGGCAGCGGCACCACACTTCGACAATACTACTCGGCGCCACTGCGCCGCCTGCCGCGTGACGCGCGCTTCCTCGGCAAGCACGCAAGCCAGAGATTCGATCCCCCCAACCCTCGCCACCACACTCTCACGGCGTCTCCGCTGCCCACCCACCTCCTCCTCCTCCCCTCATCACGGGATCACGAGACCGCGGAGATCTGTGCCGCACTGAGCTGAGCTAGCGTAGCGTACTCTGCTCATGCCGCCGAGGTAGAGTCCGCGGCGGGCGGGGGAAGGAGGCACGGCCGGCCGAAGCCTCCTCGGCCGGTCGTCGGAATGAAGCCGCGGAGGCTCGGCTACGGCTACGGCCGGGGCAGGCGCGCGGCGGCGGCGCTGCTCCTGCTTCTGCTCTGCCTCTGCCTCAGCAGCGCCTTCCTCATCCTGCTGCACGGCTCCTCCGCGCCGCTGGAGGAGAAGGCGGCGGCGGGAGCGAGAGTGGCGGAGGCCACGGCGGAGGTGGAGGAGGCGCCGCTGCCGCCGGGGAACACGAAGGTCGCCTTCCTCTTCATCGCGCGCAACCGCCTCCCGCTCGAGCTCGTCTGGGACGCCTTCTTCCGCGTACGAACCCGAATCCATCCCCGCACTTTCCTGGCTCTGCTTGCTTACCTGCTCCTCAAATTCGCTATTGTTTCCGTGACCAATGTTCACCCGTTGCCGTCCAATTGCCACTCAATGCACGTGCGCGTCCTAACTGCGAATTTGGATTCTGCTGACTGTGATGTGGTGTGCATTGGTCAGGGTGACAAGGAGGGCAAGTTCTCCATCTTCGTCCACTCGCGGCCGGGCTTCGTGCTCACCCGCGCCACCTCCCGGTCCCGATTCTTCTACAACCGCCAGGTCAACAACAGCATCCAGGTCGGCACATTCTCAGCGTATTCATGAATGGTGAATCCCAACTGCGATGTTTGTACCCTTGCTCTTGCTGAGGTGGCTTGCCTTGTTTGCTGCAGGTGGACTGGGGGGAGGCGAGCATGATCACGGCCGAGCGCATACTGCTCAGCCATGCTCTCAAGGACCCGCTCAATGAGCGCTTTGTTTTCGTCTCCGACAGGTACACGCTTGCAAGAGATTTCCGAGAATGCCGTGTCCAGATTCTGTCCTAGGATTTGTGTGGAGAATGTTGCCCGGGGTTGAAGACTTGAAGGACCAGAACCTGTCAATTTGTAGTGTTCGTGTTTTGCATCAACCAAACCAAGCATGTGTGATCTTGAGTTATTGATTTAGTTGTAGCAATTAATTCATCTAGAAAAGTATTCACAGTAGCCATTCTTTTAGAGTCTGCAAATTGTTGTAAATATAATGACGAAAATGAAGATGAAAATAATGCTAACATAGTAAATGATTACATCTGCTTGTAAAAGTAGATCAAAATCTGTCAAAAGTCTAGTATAAAACAAGAAATATCTGCTTTTTGTACCCTTAAATGTAGGTTATACTCTCTCAAAAAAAAAAGTAGGTTATACCTACATGTTTAGTGGAGCACGTACTCATTCAATGAGTTTCGAGGCTGTATCCAGTTTTCGGTGACAGAAAAGAGAATAGCGCTAATAAAACAGTTCGAACCATCTTGGGGAGGATATTGTAGTTTTGACACTGGCACTGATAGATGATAGATAAAAAAAGCCAATGGACCTGGACATAGCACGTCCTCACAAAATACTGCTCTGTTCAGTGATGTTTGAGGATTTGATTGGCCGAATAAGCATTTTATGCTTTCACTTGTTTTGAATTTCATAAAGTTTTTTTTATGTATAAACAATGAACTAAGTGTCTTGATTCAACTGGCGAATCCTCAATGAGATTTATCATTCATGATCACATCGAATAAATATGTTCTGGGAACAAAACATATTGCTGTGCAAAGGAGGACCACAACAGAATGATAAATTTATGGCCCTTCATAATTACAAATTGGTGTAGAATATTGAGAACATAAAAATAGCTTTACACTTGTTAATACCAGAGTAATTCAAATGGTGATGTAGTTATCCTGAGATATTATACTACAACCACAGAGCTTATGTAGAATAAGCTACACCCCATATGTTGATCATTTGACCATTGGGTGTCAATTGCACAGTTGCATGATGAACTACTTTTAGTATTAACGCTCTGTATTACATCTACAAAAACTAGAGAAGCATCTTTTTGCTGCACTAATAACAAATTATCAATTCCTAGTTCTGTTACCGTCAACAGTCCCACTCTTGTTTAATCTTTGTTTCTCGAACACGCAGGAGAACTGCGTATCATTGTATTAATAGTAGAAGAAAGGAGTCATACAGAAAGACCCACACTCACACACCCCCACACTAGAAAGGGAGTTAATCGCCTTTTACAGATAAAGAACAACCCGAGACTTGAGACCTGGAAAGCCTAACCAACATCCCTAACCGAGAGCAAGGCAAGGCCCTTGGCTCCTGCCATAGTCCACACTCTTTTTAATCATATTGTGAAAAAAATTGTTTCATTCATTGCTTGGAATTTTGGATCTTAATTGTGATTTGTGCTTACTAGGATCTTATCTCTCTGGCAGCTGTGTACCATTGTACAATTTCAGCTACACTTATGAGTACATAATGTCGTCATCAACAAGCTTTGTAGACAGGTATAAACATCCGAATATTCTGTGGTCTTGGTTATCCCGATCTTTTTATGAATGTAATTGGAAATTCATTTTAACCCCTGTTCCTTTACGATTTATCTATGTTTTCTTGTACCTTGATCCTATAGATAAATTACACAGCAAACTGCAGGCTTGCAGCTGAAATGTTAGTTATTTTTTCTTTTAATATTTCCTAATTGTATTGTGCTGGTTACAGTTTTGCTGATACAAAGGCGGGGAGATACAATCCAAGAATGGACCCAATTATCCCAGTGGAGAATTGGAGAAAAGGCTCACAGGTAGTTACCTTTTGTTTTAAAGGAAGAGGAGACGTTACATTGCTAATTCATTTTGATGCCTCTACCACTGAAATTCTATGCATACACTGTTTCCAGTGGGCGGTTCTAATTAAAAAACATGCTGAAGTTGTGGTTGAAGATGAAGTGGTGTTGCCAGAATTCCAGAAGCATTGCAGGGTATATATCTTAATATTTGTACACAAGTTTGAGGACAGTATCAGGATGATTTTATTTTCCACAAGCTCTTAATTTGCCAATCTTTTACGTCTATACTTTTGGTCAAGCCTGGAAATCAAGAGAGTAGGTATTAGATAGTCAAAACTGTCCATTATTTTTTATAAGTTTTTGCATGTTATGTAAACATTCATAGTTCACTGAGGATGAGCTCCTATCAAATCACTAACAATCTCAAAAGCACTAGTAAAGTTAGCATGCTCACTTATGTATATGGTATCACCAACACATGAAAGTTATTATTATAAATTAATGTTAGCTCTCTTTTTCCATTGATGACAGTCCGTCCAATTTTGTTATAGCATGGGCTCTCAAATTATGGAGTCCTTGTCTCGTTTAGCTTAAGTCCTTTTATCTGTTCTAGCGGGATTGACCAATCATATATTTTGTGTACTGCAGAGGAGACCTTTGCCAGAGTTCTGGCGGGATTGGGATCGTCCTATTGTAAGTGAAAATGTTTCAGTATAGTACTAAACTATCCCATTTTTTTTCTCAATGATGTAAATGGTTTACCATTTGGTAGTTTTTACTTGTAAAGTAGATATTAAATCCAATCATCATCATCAACAGCAAGAACAATTGCATTACTTCACTTAGATTTTTATGGTTGCTTTTGTGGAACGACTGTATTAATGCCAATTTAAACTTCATAAGCACTATGTAGTTTACTTCATTTATTTAAAATATTAAAGGTATAGTACAATTCTCTTGCTTCAGAACATATGACAAACTCAATAGTTGCATCTGTTTATGTGGATACTTTATAAGGGAAGCTCAGGTAATAATTATTTTCATTTAAATGTCATTTTTCATTCACAGCCTGCAGAGGCATGGAAAGCCCATAATTGCATACCAGATGAGCACTATGTTCAGACGTTGCTTGCAGTAAGTCAATGGTCATTAGAAGATTCTTCACATGATTTCTTGTGCACTAAGTTCCCTGTTCATTCAACTCTTCTGCAATGCAGCAAACTGGTCTAGAAGAAGAACTTACACGGCGATCAGTTACACATAGTGCATGGGATCTTTCAGCTTCTAAAGATCGTGAAAGGCGTGGATGGCATCCTGTAACATATAAAGTCTCTGATGCTACTCCCGCACTTATTAAGTCTATAAAGGTATATAGCTTCTTCAAATCTGGGCATGTTTGTTTCCTTTAAAAGTTTTTTTTGAAAGAAATCCTTTAAACATTATATATATGCTGAAACAACAACAGATCCTTTTGTACGGAGCAAGTTGGGGTAGGCATATCTGTGCTTAAAGGAGAAACTAAAAGGTCCCATCACCATTTGAATTTAGGTCTGATTTGCCTTTATTTGACATGGTCAATGAAGTCATACCATTTACTAAAATGAATTGTCTTTTAAAGCAACAAGAACCATTTTTTTAGGAAAAGCAATAGGTTGAATGGCTCAAACCTGTAACCCTGGTGGTGGTAAATACTGCCATTCAAGGATAAATTTCACCAAATGTCTGTTTGGAAAGCTGTTGCTTTTGTAACAGGATTTTCATCTTTGATTCTTGATGTACCAATTTATACTAAAATAAGCTACCTTTAAGAGGTACACAGGATAGTTTCTTACTATCACTGAGGATGTATTCTTCTCAATTTTAGGGCATTGATAATATATATTACGAGACTGAAAATAGAAGGGAGTGGTGTACAAGTAATGGAAAACCAGCACCTTGCTTCCTTTTTGCAAGGAAGTTTACACGTGGAGCTGGTCTGAAGCTTCTTGATTCAGTAAGTCCATGGCCTTTCTTTTAAAGAGATACTGCAAGCTGATAGAAGTTTGAATGTAGTATATTAGCCTACGATTTAGTCCTTTGCTTGGAGTAATTTCAAATTTATTCTGTGCAGTCATTGATAGCAGCAAAGTGATGAGTATAGTCACAGGGGCAACTACCTTTTAGTGGTTTCACCCTTACAAGAATACTGTCAGCTCGCACAGATGTAAAGGAAGGTATGGGACTATGGGGGAGACAGAAAATAACAGTGACACTCTTTTTTTTGTGTTCAGTGTGTTATCATATTAATCTGTTGCTCCATAGAAAGGTACAATACATGTTGTAAAGCGATAATTTTGTTTTTTTAGTACCTAGGTTGGTATCACTAACCCACGATCAGCATTGTAACAACAGTCCGCCAGTGGTTCTAGAACCCTGGGAAAATTTGTCGGCAAAATAATGAAGAAATTTTCTCCCGTATTGCATATTCATATTATTGTACACATTGCAGTATGGTTCACTGATCCAATTATGAATCGAGCATATGATTCATAAATGCACGTTCAGAATTCTTTTTCATCAGAGATATGGGACCTATTACAGTAAAAATGGTCGACACCTTTTTTGACTTTGATGGTCTCAAGCCTTTGTTTATAATGATTGTACTGGCTGGATAAGAAGGCATCGTTTAGCCAATTTAATGCTTCAGCGGAGCTCATCATGTTGTTAGTTCAACTGAAATGCTGTACAATTTTAATGATATTTCAGAAGGTCTGGTGCTGTTGTGATTGTACCAGTAGCCTTACAAGTACAGTACCCAGGTAACATGCTAATGACAGAAACCAGTGTGTCCGCTTAGTGATATAATAAATTGTTCAGGACGCTTAACTGTGCAGATTGTCTGCGCCGATGCTGGGCTATATCAGTAATCCAACATCATCAAGAGAGTGCTGAGATGGCACCTGCATGCCCGTCATGAACTAATTGCTTTTTGAGGAAACATCATGAACTGATTGTTACCTGAAGGGACCATCATATCCTTCATTCATGTTGCTGGTAAGTGATTCTGCTACATCTTTTCATAATAAAAGGAACTTGTTCTGTCAATGGCCAGCCATATTCGTCCTGGTATTCCTACAGCAGCTCCATCTGTTTTCTATTTTGCTTCTGATCTGTGATCCCTAGTCCCACAACATCACGTCGTGAAGCGTTTTTTCGATTCGGCTTTTCTGGATGGATCTTGCACGAGATTTGTGATCCTGTGGTACCAAAGGAAAAGGGATGATGACGAAGGAGAATGCTGGATGCATGTTGGTTGCATAGGCTGTTAGCCTGGTGTCTCTTTCGAGCGTTGCTTGGTCACTTTCAGGTTTGCCCAGGATGTCTGTAACTGCAAACCCCTAGGACCAAACTAGATGGACCTTTGTGTGACTCTGGTTAGGACCTGTTAGTCCACTGTTTTTATGCACTTTTAGTCCCTAAATATCCAAACAGGTGGACTAAAGGGTGTTGTGGACACCCTTACCCCTTATTTATTGCTCTTCCTCCCGCCCGGATCCCTCTGCAGGCCTTCCTCCCGCCCGGCCCCCGCCATCCTCCCGCCGGCCTCCCTCCCGCTCGGCCCCCACCGCCGCTCCGCCCACCGCTGCCGCCCCCGCCGCCCTCCTCGATGGAGGGTCCATCACCTTCCGCCGCCGCGTGATGGAAGGGCTGGCAGCGGTGCTGCTCCTGTACGCGCTCATCGTGCTTGCCCTCGAGTCCCCGCTCGTGTCCACCTCGCTCTCTCGGGCGACGCTGCCGCCGTTGCGTGGAAGCTCCACCTCTCCGCCGCGGGTGCCGTGGTGCGCCCCGCCAAGGAGCCCCACCCCGCGGCCGTCATCGTCAGCTCGTCGACGCGCGCGAGGGGACGGGACTGGGATCGGCACCGGCTTTCCTGCTTCGCCACCGGGCTCGACCTCCGCCTCCTCGACACCGCCCGCTCCGGCCCGCTCTGCGGCTAGAGCTAGTTGCGGGCCACCTCCTCGTCGTCCCCTGGTCTCAATGAAGAGAAGGCGGCGTTGGCCTTTCTCTCTGTTGTTCCCCTTTCCCACGGCCGCAGCAGCCCTGGTCGTGGTGTGGCGGAGCAAGCAGTAACAGGGGTAGCAGGTGTAAAAACAACCTTGTTCATCTGCATTAATAAACTTTAGTCCATGGAGGGACTAACACCCACTTAATCTGTGGCTGCCTGTCCATTTTGCAAGCTTGTGTTCTGAGCCTTGCAACCTTGCACTGGGAGTTGCAGAGCTTCAAGCAGGCCTTGAAAGCTGCAATGTGTTGGTGACGCTTGTCAGTGTACATCTGGTGGCAGTTGTCCCTTTGTGAATTGTGACGCATAAAGTGCAGAAAAGCCTTTTCAACTTTTCTCTAGTGGTATTTCTGACATGGAGGTTGCCAGGTTGGAGCATCGAGCCATCAACTGAAGGAGCTCTACCGGCTCTAACTTCAATGGTTCCTGACAGCATGTTCCTGGACAAACTTTGGAAAGCAGTAGCTTGAACAGGTTCTTGGGGAGAAGCTTGTCAAAAAATGAGTCACTTCATTTTCTTACAGGTCATGTTTTGGAATGCCCGAGCAAACATACTTCACGTTCTTTGACATGGGTATTTGAAATCACCAAGAAATCAACTGAAGGTACAACATGCCATACCGGCGACAACAGGCAGCCATTTTGATCATGAAAAGAGGCGTTTGTAATCTTTTCCAAAGGACCAACTGCCTACGGGAATGAAGGAATGAATTGGGGTGTAGCTAGGCTAGGCTTTGGAAATGTAGTAAATCCATTCTTTTGATCCACATTGCACAGAATCTTGTTGGTGGCCCCTAGGCTACACTTTCACAGAGCCCACACTGGACACTGGGCAGCAACAGTGCAACACCAACAATTGCTCCCACTGAGATTTGAAGATAATATTTTCCTCCGCACCACTCTGTCCAAAACCAAAAAGGCACCAGGTGCAGCACTGCATATGCAATGCAGGCACTGCCATGCAGCTGTTGTGTCATGTGTGGGCCTCTCCGTTGAGCAAAAATTGCAGCAGGGATTGGCACTGTGGGGCCCTGTGTGGGCCTCTCAGTCTCACTGCCTGTGTGGGGCCCGGTGGGGGCTGTGGGTTGGTGTAGGGGAGCAGCCAAAGGTGCTGGATGCACTGCAGCAATGGCAATGGCATGCTTGACTGCTTGAGTGGTGGCGAAGACTGAAGAAAGACTGGAGAGTTGCAATGGTCCTGGCTTCCTTTTACCCTTTTCGCAGCTGAGGTTGTCAAATCAAGCTCATGAGATGTGTGTTGTTAGCCCTCACTCACTTGTTATCAAGGCACTAATGATTGTGGCCTTGAACATTCTGCTCTGCCTTGCACTGAGTCAACTAACAATAAAGGTTATGTGAGGCTGCATGCACGGTTCTGTCAATGGATCTTGCCTTTGATGATTGGAAAGGGCAACATAAAAAAGAAAGAAAGAAAGGAGAAAGCGTAAAAAAGATACTCCTATAAAGATTAAGAAAAAAGGGGCATGCTCGGATGGGCAACATGTGCATTTTTTGGCTGGTAATGTGCTTACTGTCTCTGGAATGCTAAAAAACTTCCATAGTGTGGAAGTGAGACTAAAATATGCTCATGTGGGTAACCTTGCAGTTGCAGCTTCCAGGACAGGGTAACTTGGTGAGTACATTCAGGACGCTACTGGCCATCGTGTTGCTTCCAATCAGCAAAAGCTGGGACAGTGAAAGAAAAGGAGGAGCGCTTAGCTTTTGCTGGTGGCTAGGAAACGAACAAAACAAAAACTACAGCAGGATGCATAGCCACACGCAGCGACTCGCCGTCACCTCGCTGCTTCTCCCACAACTGTGAAGGAACTGTCAGGTAAATGGGATGGCTGCCCTGAAATTCCGTGAGATGGTTACATCCAGCTGCAATCTTTCTTGATCGAAATTGAACGAAGCATTATATTGGTTTGATGAGAGGCTCAGTGCGAGCAGAGGCGAGCTTGCAGAGGAGGGATTGGCCTGCAAGCTCAATCAAAGCTGCAAAGGAGATAGTGGAGCAGGAGCAGTAGCTTCTAGCTTCTGCATATTCTCCTAGCAATGCGTATTGCTGCAAATGCTGAAGCCCTAGCTCCAAAGGTCTAAATTCCTCGGCACATGGAGGGCAGCAACCTTGAAATCCAAAGGCTGCTGCACTCCCATCTCGGAGTTAGTAGGCAGCAAGCGCAACGCAGGCCTCACACCTCGTGCTCTAAGAGAGTGGAAATTACCGCTGGATGCCACCACTGACGCCCACCAAAAGGATCATCAGCAGGGGACACACGAACAGTAGGTCGAACAGCATGCCGGATTAGTACTAAAATGATGGAAGCATGGGTCTGTGGGGGCGCGCGTTTCGAGGCAATTATACTACTACTATGTACTGCTGGTGCTGACCCTCTCGTTCGAGCTGATGACGATCGATAAGCTCAGCTGCACCTGCACCTGCACCAACCACACCACACATGGAGGCTGGAGCCATGGAGGGAGTGAGACTGGCGATGCCTCTTCTTCTCGCAGCTTCTTCCAGGTAGCTTTGCACACATATATACTGCCATGTGGAGTTTATTTAAGTATTTAACCTTGAGGTTGTTGTTCAGCTGAAGCCTGAAGATGGGGGCTGGAGAGCAACGAGACAAGCTCGTCGGTGTGCGCGCATAGAGACAGCTCTAGAAGAGAAGGGAAAACCACGGCAGAAGCAGCCACATTCCGATCCTAACCTCTTCTGATCCTAATACAAAATTCAGGGCAGCAGGCGCGCCTCCAAAAGAGATCCACCCGGATAGATGGATCCCCACGGCAGCTCAATCATTGCCTCGTTTGTTTCCTTCCTCTTCCTCCTCGTCGTCTCCTCCTCCGCCGTCATCCCGGCGTCGGCTGGAGCTGGAGGCAGCAGCAGCAATGGCACGGCGGTGCCGTTCCGGTCGGCCGACGAGCTGCTCCGGTTCCAGAGGATCAAGGCCCAGCTCGCCAGGACCAGGGATGCCTCCGTCAAGACGATCCAGGCATGCATTCCTTCGTTCTTGCTCGTGGTCGTTGTCTTGCAGTTGCAGAGGTTAATTGCTGTTGATCTTGCCCCTGGTTCTGCTTGGCTGATGATTTTGGTTTGCAGAGCCCTGATGGCGACGTCATCGACTGCGTGCCGACGCACCTGCAGCCCGCGTTCGAGCATCCCAAGCTGCGGGGGCACAAGCCAGAGGTAGCAGATGACGAACAGCTCGGCACTGATGATCTGTGTCTGAAATGTGCAATGTGCAAAGCCCGGCGTGTTCTTGTTTGCATGGCGCTGATTGGTCATCGATGGTTGGTTGGTAATCTTATGCAGAAAGAGCCTGCGGAGAGGCCGAGGAGCAGTGGGCGTGCCGATGCTGATGGCGATCAAGACGACGAGGAGGCCTTGCCGCAGGCGTGGCGGCGCTCCGGTGAGTCGTGCCCGGAGGGGACGATACCGGTGCGGCGGACCACGGAGGCCGACATGCTCCGGGCCAGCTCGGTCAGCCGGTTCGGGATGAAGGCCCGGGGTGGCGGCTTCACGCGGCGCGACTCCACTGCCGGAGGCCATGAGGTCAGCCATCTGGTCACCAATCGAGCCACCGGAGTGGTGATCGCCGCCGGCCGTCGCCACTCCATCAATTCCTTTCCTTTCCTTTTCTTTTCTTTTCTTTTCTTTTTTTGTTGCGAGGACCACTCCATCAATTTCAACATGCACATTGTGTACTTTTCACCCCCCGTAAAATTAGCTGGAGAAAAGTAGGAACACACCACATTTGCGAGTTTGAGAGAGAGGAGAAAGAAGGAAGAAATGGCACCAATAATTGCAAGATTTCGTGCTTGATCCAATCGTCAAGCCTGAGCCTGACCGATTCGGCACTGGTACTGACAAAGGGTGCCGCGCATTGTGCTGCATTGTCGTTGATTTCAGTCCACTGGCAAGTGTACTGCAACCGGACATACCACATGCACATGTTGTTGAAAACCCTTTTTTTTTTTGGATTAAGGCATATCACATGCACTCAAGAAAGAAAACGGCACTTAGGACTCCAAAATCGAATGACCAGATACTGTGATGTGTTGCAAGAGTGCAAGACCTCGAAACTAAGCAGCTTCTGTCGTGTGTGTGTTTTTTTTAATGGTGTTGCAGCACGCGGTGGGGTACGTGTCGGGTGGCCAGTTCTACGGCGCCAAGGCGAGCCTGAACGTGTGGCCGGCGCAGGTGGCGTCGCCGGCGGAGTTCAGCCTCTCGCAGATCTGGGTCATCTCCGGCGCCTTCGGCAACGACCTCAACACCATCGAGGCCGGCTGGCAGGTCTGTCCTTTAACTTGTTCCCACCTAATGCTTTTTGGTCCTTCACTTTCAGAAACCATTCAGGCCTAGTAGGTTTCAGAGATTCAGATTAAGAACCAATTCAATCCATTTTTACTCGTAAATAAGTTTATCATTTTCACATGAACAAAGTTTGATCTGCCTCTAATCTTTGCCAGCCCGTTGTTTAACAAACTTTCTGCACGGAATTTTCATTTCAGGTAAGCCCTCAGCTGTACGGTGACAACAACCCAAGGTTCTTCACGTACTGGACAGTAAGCTCTCTCACTTCTCTAGAACTCGCCGCCACCAATTTCCTCCGTCCATATACAGGTTGTTCATCCATGCAATTGATGCAGGACGACGCGTACCAGGAGACGGGCTGCTACAACCTGCACTGCTCGGGGTTCGTGCAGACAAGCAGCCGCGTGGCCATAGGTGCCGCCATCTCGCCCATCTCGTCCTCCGGCGGCCGCCAGTTCGACATCACGCTGCTCATCTGGAAGGACCCGCGGCGGGGCCACTGGTGGCTGCAGCTCGGCTCCGGCGCGCTCGTCGGCTACTGGCCCTCCTCGCTGTTCACGCACCTGGGCACCCGCGCCGGCATGGTGCAGTTCGGCGGCGAGGTCGTCAACGCGCGGCCGGCCGGCGCGCCGCACACGGCCACGCAGATGGGCTCCGGGCGCTTCCCCGGGGAGGGGTACGCGCGCGCCGCCTACTTCCGCAGCGTGCAGGTCGTCGACTGGGACAACAGCCTCGTGCCCGCCGCCGGGCTCCGGCTCCTCGCCGACCGGCCGGGGTGCTACGACATCGCCGGCGGCAGCGGCGGCGCGTGGGGCACCTACTTCTACTATGGCGGGCCCGGGAGGAACGCACGGTGCCCGTAGGTAGCTAGGAACGGAACGGGATGGGTGCGGTGTTTCTTTACGTGCGCATCACTGATCAAGCACAAAGCAAATATATATATGGCAAATTAAAGCTTTGATTTTTTTTTTCCATCTTCGTGTCCCTCCGTACATGAATATATTGCCATCGTGACCATCATCTAATTTTCACTGAATTTTGTTCGATGCAAATAATGAACAACGCAACCGTATGTAGCCCGTTAGAACGCTGGAATTTCTCCATTTCCGTGGGAACTACCTGCAATATTACTGTGAAACTTATGCTTCCAAATAGCCTCAAACTATGAGCCAGGTGCGGTAGAAGTACTAGAACCATGAGGATATTATTGTACTGAAGTTTGTTTCTCCAATAAAAACCGTCAGTGTTTAAATAGGGCCAACTACCTTGCTAGAAAACTGGTTTTCTTGACTCATATCTAACAGTAACAGCTGTGGCAAAAATAAAACTGGTTTTCTTGTATAAGCACCATATCTGAACACATCTGTCGTACATGCCAACTGACTTTTTATGTCTTGAGAGGATTTAGCTTTTTTATGATAGGCAACACTAACTTGGCAGATGACTTGGGGCAACATGGGCCTTGGCATGTCTTTTGTTGGTCCCTGACGAGTGAGTGATTTTGGCACAACTGAAATGATCTGGTGAAGCCCATTGGCCACTTTAAGCACTTTGGAACACATTTTCTTTAGGGAATTTTCTGAGAACGCGTGGATGGCAATGGCATACGGAGTACTCCGTAGTCCATAATGGTATATCGCTGTTCGTGAGGCTGGTAATAAGACTCGAACTCATGTTCCTAGTTATTCCTAGTTATTTCGGCTTTCCATCCCTTTTCTTGACCTTTAAAATGCCTATAAGTCAATTTTTTTTACAAAGTATCCATATATTACGAATTGAGCGTAGCTAGCAAGGTTCCTTATGGTGGAACCTGCCCACTAGTATTCGAGTCCTCAACTCAGCACTGGTGCTTGCATTTTTCTAGATTTATTCCAGGATTTAACCGGCACTATTCTTTCAATGGTAGGCAACGTGCCCGTTGACAGCGAGGCGCCAGTGATGACTTCGTCAATCTCGAGAATTTGCTGGCTCAGTCTTTTGGAGGTGCTCATAGGATAGGGTTGCGTGCGTGTGTTCGTAGGGACGAGGGTGGATACGTGTTTGTGAGCATATGCGTCTGTACTGTGTTATTTGCAAGCAACATGCCCGTTGATAGCGAGGTGCCAGTGATGACTTCGTCAATCTCGAAGATTTGCCGGCTCGGTCTTTCAGAGGTGCTCATAGGTTAGGGTTGCGTGCGTGTGTTCGTAGGGACGAGTGTGGGTACGTGTTTGTGAGCATCTGCGTCTATACTGTGTGATTTGCAAGCAACGTGCCCGTCGGCAGCGAGGTGCCAGTGATGATTTCGTCAATCTTGAGAATTTGCCGGCTCAATCTTTCGGAGGTGCTCATAGGGTACGGTTGCGTGCGTGTGTTCATTGGGACGAGTGTGGGTATGTGTTTGTGAGCATCTGTGTCTGTACTGTGTGATTTGAAAAAAAGTGTCCATATATTAGCAGATAAAAAATAGACGGTCTTGATATGGTTTATGATTGGTGCCTTTTCTTTATTTCATTTTTACCAATTGAGCTGATTTTAGTATTTCATAGTTGTTCTGTATGTTATGTCCATTCATTTTTCCTCGCCCCATTTGAGTGCGGCCGGGAGGAGTAGGGGGGAGGCATCGTTAGTGTGTCATTTGATATTGTGATAACGTTATTCAATTCTGGCCGAATCCACCATCCTCCATATGCGACCCAATGGCTCACTTAACTCTTCTACTCCCTCTATTTTAAGTTGCAGGTCGTTTTAGTTTTTCTAAGTTCTAGTCATAAATTATATCTAGGTGCATAGTAAATATTATACACCTAGAAAT
The DNA here is from genome assembly GCF_000263155.2 of Setaria italica. Classification (NCBI taxonomy): domain Eukaryota; kingdom Viridiplantae; phylum Streptophyta; class Magnoliopsida; order Poales; family Poaceae; genus Setaria; species Setaria italica. The sequence continues at coordinate 6,616,322 of NC_028452.1, read as the reverse complement.
GCTAAAACGACCTATAATTTATGACGAAGGAAGTATATATCATGCAGCTCAATACTGACCAAGCATCGCCATTGCTCTCCCATGAATGGTGTGCTATGTTTTGAAGTTGGAATCTACCAATGAAGGCTGCATTTTTTTGGTAGTGAAGTTATGTACTTGGACATGAACAAGGAGGCTAGCTAATCCAAAGTAATTTAATCTATTGATGAAGAGTTCAGAAAACAGCTAGTTCATGTCATTTTCTCGCGCCTAGATTCCATTTCCAAATTGGTGTCCAAATTAGAATCTACTGCAGTTCGCCCAATACCGCTCAGTATTGAAGCATGTTTCCAATTCTAATTCTAAGAATATCCAAATAACTTCCAAATTTTAAGTTTCAATATCTACATCCAAACAGGGTGTAAGTGTAAGTTGCTTGGGCTGCCATCCTATTTTCAGTCCAGACCAGGTGACCATGGGAGAGGGGCAATGCCCCCCTAAAGCTGGAGCAAGTCTATTAATTAGCGTTATAATTTTTTGTAAAGAAGATAAAAATCACTACTTTTCACCATTTAGTCTTCAAGCTGTATGTTTAGATTAATATTATCATCGCTTTTGCTATATATTTTCTATAAAGGTCTTGCGTTGTGATATTACATTTTGATTGGATAAAAAGGACTAATTGAAAATTAGACTGTTGTTTAGTACTCCCTCCATCTATGTTTATAAGGTATGGTATGACTTGGCATAGTCTTCCAAATAACATTTTGACCATTCCTTTATCTTATATTATATCATTTATGGTTATAAAATTATAGCCATTGTAGAGTATGTTTGATTACAAATCCAACCATATCAAGTTTACATTATAAAAATAAAAAATTAATAGTCAAATTATTGGTCAAAGATTGCAAATTTTGAATCTTGGTATGCGTGTGCGCCTTATAAATAAAAACGGAGGGAGTAATTAGTCTCATTTAAAGGCACCCCAAATACTCATCCAAAATAAATCAACATGCATGGATTAGTTGTCAAATTTATTTTCTTTCAAAGTTTCTTAATAATGTTACATAAAGATGCAAAGTTTGTTGGAATGCAAATTCTGACTGGTTGTAACCATGTTATGCCATATGAAAATCCTGACAAAAGTCAGGGTCAGTGGATCAATACCGCTCCAACCTTAGGTTCGAGCGTACGATCCCCTCGCTGTTCCCCTCCTCGCGCCGCCACCCTGTTCCCCACCAGCCCTGATTCATTCGTCAGCATCTCCAACGGAGCCGCGGTTTTGCTTGCTGCCGCACCTCATTCATCCGCTGCCGCTGTCGCCCGTTCACTACCGGCTGCACTTCTTCCGGTGGCAGCTCATCGTCGCACTTCCTCCAGTGGCAGCACCACATCACCACCACGACCGATGCCTCGGGGGAAGGGGACCCCAAGAACTGGGAAGCCAAGTTCTTCATGGTTGATGAAGCCACGCTCTTGAACCTCGTCCTAGTAAGCCCGTCACTCTAACTTATTTTTTCCTCACTGATTTATGTTCAGATCTATTTATAGGTTGCACTCATGGATGCATTTGAAGGATGGTTACCTAGAATCCTAGATAGCTTGTTTTATCATCAGATGCAGAGGTATGCAAATGCAAATGAATGCCATAGACTGGAACTATCGGGGGGTGGGGAATTCCCGGAAAGTTCACGATCTAGATGCCTTGGTGCATTGGTATCACCCCAAATTTGTTTTTCTTTCAGAAACTATGATTAGTGAGAGTCGTGTGAAAAATTTAAGATGGAGATTAGGTTTAAATGGTTGTTTAGCAGTGGATAGTTCTGGTAAGTGTGGAGGTCTTGCTCTTTTTTGGGATGAGAACATTATAGTAAATCTTTTGTCGTTCGAGGATCGTTATATCGATGTGTCCATCAGAGATGATCCTAATTTAGATCCTTAGTGGGCTACTTTTGTTTATGGGGAACCGCGAGTAGAGGATAGACAACGTATGTGGGAAATTCTGCAACGGCTTAAAAATCGCTCGCCAGATCCTTGGGTGGTGATCGGGGACTTTAATGAGGCTATGTGGCAATATGAATATTTTTCAGAAACAAAAAGGGGGGAATGTCAGATGGCGTTGTTTCGGGAGACCCTTGATGAACGTGAGCTGAAGGATTTGGGTTTTAGATTCCTTGGACCTATGATAATAAAAAAGAGGGAGCTCGCAATGTTAAGGTGTGGCTAGATAGGGGAGTAGCTACGCAAGAATGAATAGACCGTTTCTTCGATTCGTCTGTTTCTCACTTAACACCTCCTTGTTCTGATCATTGCCCATTACTGCTAAGTGTTCAGCAGGAACAAGAGAATCAACAAGGAGAAAGGCAACTATACTATGAAATAATGTGGGAGAGGGAAGCATCGTTGAAGGACCATATACAGGAAGCGTGGGAACAAGAACATACTAGGGGTGATCTGGGTATAATCAATATTGCATTGAGGAGGGTTATGAAATCGTTGAAGCAATGGAGTTTGGAGCATTTTGGGTTGGTAAGGAAAGAACTTGAACAACTCTGGGTGCAGCTGGGACAACTGCAAATGCAAGGTACAGATAATCGAGCAATAAAAGAAACTATTAGGAATATGAATGAGCTCTTGTAAAAGGAAGAAATGATGTGGTTGTAACGATCAAGGATTTCTTCGCTAAAGAAAGGGGATAAGAACACTAGGTTTTTCCATCAGCGGGCAACATGGCGTGCTATGAGGAACAAAACTAGAAAATTGAAAAGTGTTGAAGGAGATTGGATTAATGATCAGGTACAGATGAAAGGTATGGTCAATCAATATTTTGAAGCGCTATACACAAAGGACCCTCATGTGAATCCACATGGGATGTCTAATTTGTTTGATAGATGTGTTACTGATGATATGAATTCTCCTTTGTGCAAACCTTTTGATGAGAAGGAAATAGGGAATGCCCTCTTTCAGATTGGCCCCTGAAAGCATAAGGTCCGGAGGGTTTTCCGGCAAGGTTTTTTCAGAGAAATTGGGGGCTGCTTAAGGAGGATATTATTAATGCAGTTAAAGTATATTTTAGTGAAGGGAGAATGCCAGAGGGGGTGAATGACACTACTATTGTGTTAATCCCTAAGTGTCAATACCCTGAGACTCTGAAAGGTTATAGGCCCATCATTTTATGCAATGTTGTCTACAAAGTTGTGTCCAAATGTCTAGTGAATAGACTGCGACCCTTGCTGGATGGGATCATTTCAGAGAATCAGAGTGCTGGAGATTGATCACTGATAATGCTTTAATTGCCTTCGAATGTATTCATGCCATTCAGCAGGATGATGCAAACAGAAGTGAGTTTTGTGCTTATAAATTGGATTTGGCCAAAGCGTATGACCATGTGGATTGGAGCTATCTAGAACATGTTCTTTTGAAGCTGGGCTTTCATCAAAAATGGGTACAGTGGACAATGGAGTGTGTCACGACTGTACGTTACCGAGTTCGCTTCAATGGTGTCCTTCTGGACACCATCTAGCCCACACGTGGATTATGTCAAGGTGACCATCTCTCGCTTTACTTATTTTTGTTTGTTGCTGATGGACTATCGAAAGTTTTGCAGAAAGAAAGTAGAGATGGCCATGTGCATGGTCTGAAAGTATGTAGATGGAATCCAGAAGTCAGTCACTTACTGTTTGCTGGTGACAGTCTCTTATTTTTTCGTGCTGGCCAAGATCAAGCAGAAAGAATAAAGGAGGCTCTAACAAAATATTGTCAGGCGACAGGTTAGCTAATAAATTTTGACAAGTGCTACATCCTGTTTAATATGCATCAAGAGGAAAATGTGATCCAAACTGTCAAAAGCATACTGAATGTCACAAGATTGCCTTCGAGGCTAAATATTTAGGCCTGCCAACGCCTGAAGGAAGACTAAAGGCGGACATGTTTCAATCCATCACGAAAAGGTTGATATAGAAGTGTAATGCATGGGATGAACGCAATCTATCTATGGCAGGAAAGGAGACCCTTATCAAATCTATGGCACAAGCTATACCTGTATATGTTATGAGTGTGTTTCGATTGCCAGGGCCTTTACATGATGCTTTGACACAGTGTATTAGAAGATTCTGGTGGGGGGAGATGATTGGAAAGAGGAAGACTCACAGGATAGCATGGGACAAATTTACCAAGTCAAAAGGTGAGGGAGGTTTAGGCTTTTGGGATTTGAAGCTCTTTAATCAAGCACTTCTTGCAAGACAGGCTTTGAGGTTGATTGAGCGACAGGAGAGTCTGTGCTAGAGTCTTGAAGTCGAAGTATTTTCATAATGGAAATCTACTAGACACGGCCTTCCCAATTAACCAATTACCGACCTGGAAGGCAATAGTACACGGACTAGAGCTGTTAAAGAAGGGAGTTATATGGAAGCTTGGTTCTAGAGAGAAAGTTCGCATTTGGTGTGATCCATGGCTGCCGCGTGGCTGGTCTTTTAGACCAGCAGGGAAGAGAAGGCCATGCCAGCTAAAGTGGGTTTCCCAGCTCATAAATGCAGACCGAATGGAATGGCGGGAAGAGGTGATCTGTGAGTACTTTAGACCATATGATGTGCAACATGTCCTAGATACCAGATTACCAACAAGTCCTGCTGAAGATTTCATTTCATGACACTATGAAAAGTCTGGCATCTTCTCTGTCCGAAGTGCTTAGAGGCTTGCAAGAGACCTGCAGGACGAGGAGAGGGGAGCGCGGCAAGGCACATCGAGGAACCAGATGGGCATACCAATATGGAAAGAGTATTGGAAAATTCGGATACCACACAAAGTACTGCTCTTTGGTTGGAAGGTTATGAAAAATGGTTTGGCAACACAGGACAATAAGCGGTGACGAACCATAGTAGTGGCAAGCCAGTGTGTAGTGTGTGGTGTTGAAGAGAAGCCGGCAATGCATGCTTTGGTCAGATGTGATCACGCGAAGGCACTATGGAATGCAATGAGAAATGTCTGGATGTCCTAAGGTTATCGTCGGGTAACCTGTTAGACCAGACCGATAAGTTGGGGATGGATGACCTCCTGCTGCTTTGGAGGACCTGGCAGGTGAGGAATAATATCACACATGAATCTGAGAAGCTATCGATTGAAGGCTTGGTTAGGTTCCTTCAAAAGTATTGGACGGAACTATGTAGCATCCGACAACAGCAGGACTGCTTCGATTCAAAAGGTAAGACCAATAAGTTGGGGATGGATGAGGGAGCAAAGCTCCTCCTGTTGCTTTGGAGGACCTGGCAAGTGAGGAATAATACCACACATGAATCTGAGAAGCTATCGATTGAAGGCTCGATTAGGTTCCTTCAAAAGTATTGGACGGAACTGTGTAGCATCCGACAACAGCAGGACTGCTTCGATTCAAAAGGTAAGAATGTGATTTGTGAATCTCTGTGTACAGGGAGTAGCAAAAAGAAGACAAAGAAGGCAGCTCGTTGGGAATCACCAGAGCAAGGGTGGCTGAAAATTAATGTCGATGGAGCCTTTGATTGTAATACATGAAATGGTGGGATTGGAATCATTATCAGAGATAACGCTGGAACAATCCAGCTCACTACATGGAAATGTATTCCAAAGGGAAGGGATGCAGAGGAACCGGAAGTAATGGCAGATAAGGAAGGCCTGATGCTGGCTGCGGAATGGTGTGACCAGAAGGCGATCCTTGAGTCTGATTGTAGTATTGTGGCCGGAATGCTGGCGAAAAGGGATGGCGGGCGTTCCAACCTGAAGTTTATCCTTGAGGAGGCCATGGCAGCTGGAGGAAGGTTACCGGCATGGAAGATAGTCCATACGAGAAGAGTGTAATAGTGCTGCACATGAGCTCTCATAGTTGGCAGAGCGTACAAAGCACTCCGCAGTGTGGCGTTTCATGACTCCGATGTGTGTTGAGCAAATTATTGCTCGTGATTGTAATTTAACTCCTGAGTAATAATAAAGCCCTCTTCTTCTCGCAAAAAAAAATGACGCATGGCTCTGCGTATATCTATCCAGATGATTGAGAGTGCTCTGAAACGCCTGGCCAAAGTCTCAGATTTTTTCTTTTGCACATTGCATTGATAAACAATTTCAGCATTGATGCACATACAGTTCGAGTAATTTCCTTATTGAGAGTACATGTAAGCAACAAGTATTTCAGTTAATTTCCAATTTTTATGAGAACTGCCAAATCTGATATTCTGCAGATTATACTAGATAATAAATCAAGAACCATTAAAAACCTATTACCACAAGTAGTTGCTGCATATAGCCAGATTTTGGATGGGAAGGGCCAAATGTGAAACCAGTGATCTTGTTTTTGACGAGCATGCCAAGTATCTAATTAAAACTGTGCTTGTGTGCTTGTAGAAGTCCTTGGTGTTGCAATGGTCTATCGATTAGGTAATGCTCTCACTATAGTCCTACTAAGCCATCAGAGACAGGCAGTATGGAGTTGGAATGCTACAAGCCTACTAAGCCATCTGCATTCGACCCTGTCAGAGCGTTGGTCAAAGTTACAAAGTTTGATTGTATTAAGAGTCTAAAACAACTGATAGGTAGTTACAATTGAAAGGGGAGTATAAAATCCGAACTATCAAACTAATATTTTTATTTGTTTTCCTTCTCTCTACCAAACTAATATCTTTGAAGATGCTTGTGAATGGCATGCTACCTGATCAAGATCAATGACATGCTAAAAAGGTAGTAATTTCCGAAACTTTCCGAAAGTTTCATATCTCTATTATTTTGTAATAGAGATCAAACCCTTCAAAACATATCATCTTCTCTGAATTGTATAATAAGTATTATTAGTTGATCATCTGCTAGGGAATGCTTTTTTTTTGGTCCTATGTAAACAGATTCGGATCAACATGCATGTAGAATTTCGAAGTTGTATAATCATTAATGTTAATTTAATATGCTTCCTGCTGCCGCCTGCAGCAATGCGAATACATTGAGCTTTCATGAACGTTTCCTGCATTAGCTAGCGTGTAGAACACGTTGGGATCAGCATGTATGTAGAACACGTTGGCTGCTGTATATTTAGGGGGTGTTTGGATACACCCCACTAAAATTTAGCACCTGTCATATCAGATGTTTGGATGTTAATTATAAACATAGGCTAGTTACAAAACTAATTGCACAGAGGAGTCTAATTCGTGAGACGAATCTATTAAGCCTAATTAGTCCATGATTTGACAATGTGGTGTTACAGTAACCATTGTTAATGATGGATTAATTAGGTTTAATAGATTCGTCTCGCGAAGTAGCTGCAATTAGTTTTATAATTAGTTTATATTTAGTCCTCCTAATTAGCATCAAACATCCGACGTGACACTGCTAAACCCACCCTCGTTAGAAATGGTTCGACCCACCGGAACCATTGGCGCACCCATCCAGGCAGTTTAGGAGCAAATGGATGAAGTGGTGCCCCTTGCAACGGTGAATTGATTGATGGATATAATTGAGTATTTACATTAGTACTGCATCGTGGCCCATTGGTGAACTGATTTTTACCATATTTTTTGTTTCGTTACGTTCAGATTTGAAATGGGGTGAGCTGCTCCACTCCAGAACTCCACATGGAGCCAGCTCCGCTCCAAAACTCCAGAACAAAAATGGGATGTTTGGCTAGATGGGTGCTCTCAGCTCCAAAAAAGATCGATTTCAGTGTGGATTGCCATTGTTGCCCCCCAATTAATGCCCCACTTGTCATCCTCTCTATCCCATCTTCTTCTTCCCCTTTTTCCACTGCACTGTGCTGCACACGGGAGACCCTCCACGGGCGGCGGGCTGGGCAGCGTGCGGCGGGGTGGGCGGCGACGGTGGCGGCGCTGGGCGGCGACGGGCGGCGGGGCCGGCCGGCCACGGGGGCGGCGACGGGCGACGGGCGGTGGGGCCGGCCGGCCACGGGGGCGGCGACGGGCGACGGGCGGTGGGGCCGGCCGACCACGGGGGCGGTGACGGGCGGGGCTCTGGCGGCGACCGGGGCTCGGGAGAATAGAAGGGAGAATAGATTGAAACGTTTTTTTGTAACCAGTGGCATTGGTGGGTAATTACCCACCAACTCCACGAGGAGGTTCAAAAGAGAGGTTTCTGGAGTAGCAAAAGAGGTGCTTCAAAACTCCACCTCCATTTGCACTACAGCTCCATGGAGTTGGCAACTCCATGGAATTTTGGAGTTGTGGTGTTTAGCTGAATTTTTTGATGAAGTTGCTGGAGTTTAGGAGTGAAACCGTGCCAAACAGGACCTTAACCTGTGCCTGGTTTTAATCCGCGCGTGTATTGTATTGGGTGGGTACGTGCCAAACGAAGCCAACATCTAGTCAAGGTCCGTCTCTCCTTGCCGCCTCCGCTCCTGCGCCGCCCGCTTCACCGCAGGCATCCGGCAGCCGGCTCTACAACCCGACGACGTGGTATGCTCCCTCCGCTCCTCTGCTCCTCGCCCCCTCCCTGTCCCGGATGGAATGGCTCCCTTCGGTTAAAGATTGGACGCTGAAAATTGGATGCTCCCTCCAGATCTCCCCGCCTTCAATTCCTCTCTCGTCCTGCTCTGTGCACACCAAGGAAGATGGTCCGGGAGGTGGCCGAGAGCTGCGTCGACGGGGTGGTCATGGAGATGGTAGCGGCCTACTGCGGCCGCTTCTACGCCGCCAAGCCCGAGCTCGCGGCCCGCCGCATCGAGGCCATCGGCTTCCAGGTCGGTCACCAGCTCTCCGAGAGGTACGACCAAAATCTAAGAGTCATCCTTCCCCTCGCGCCTCCTCATCTGCCTTATTCCTCTCTCGGCTTCCCAGATCTAAGCCTTAACCTACCATCCCTCTCATGTGGTTCTTGTTGATACGGGTAAATCTCGAAATGTTGATACAGGTCTGGGGAGTGCAGACTCTCAGATTTGTGCCCGAACCTCATGGTAGAGCCTTTTTATTTTGGGAACCTTGAATGAGTGGAAATTCTCCATATCGCTGTTGCATTTGATCTGTATTAGGGCTGAAACAACTCAATCAGTGTTCCTCATCCGAGTGGGACACTTGCTGTGGGTTGAGGTGTTCGGTCATGTTTCGGGTAAACACTGAAACAGGTGCAAGTGTTGTTGTTCCGCAAGGGCCTAGTCATCTATAAATTGTGGTGAATCTTGATTCTAGCTCTCTCTCTCAAGATTAAATAACTTGAGCACATGTCTAATCAGTGATGTGGATGATAACAATCTTCTGTTAAGTTACAGGACCAACTGCGCAAATTAAGATAAAAGAATCTATTATGTGGATGCTAGTGCTATTGATATACTGAAGATAATCATAACATGCAATGCAATTTATTGATTGTAGGGCTGTGCCACCTTTCCCCATCCGAAAACTGAGCTAGGCCATATTTAGAGGCCAAGTTAGATGGCTTTCATACTCATCATGTATCAGATTCGAGTCAGTGTTACCTGTGGATGCCATATGTCTAAGATAAAGATTTAAAAGTCTTGCATGGAACTTCAGTGTAATTAGGAAGAATCCTAGATTTTTTTTGGCTTTCTGTCAGAGTTAGACTGAATGGCATGTTAAGAATTTCAGTGACATCGGGTGAGCCAACATACAGCTTATGTGGGCCTGTTTTACCTCCAAGCTTGTAATGCTGCTGAAACATGGCTTATTTTGTCTTAAGCCAATCTTGAGGCAAACCAAAATGTTAATCTAGCTTGAGTACCTTATGGGCCATTTGTCTTTTCTTATACTCCAACCCAGTGGTGTGCATGATCAATAGATTTAGCAAGTGTACACCATTAACATGAATGCACTATCAGTTATTGTCAATGCCATCAAACACTATTAAACTGCCACGATTGATAATATGTCATGTTTCCTCTGAAACCATTGATGGCCATAGTTAATAGCTCTGTGCAACTGTATATGTAGTCATCTGGAATATATGATACACTGGATTGCTGAGCTGCATTTCTTATCTCCTGGTACCATTCGATGAAGATTTTCTCAGTCTAGTTAATAGATAGAATATTGCCTTCATTAAATGTCTTTTTAGTGCTTTGTATAGTTTCACATGGCAAAACTCTCTTTCTTGCACTATTGAGATTTTTGTGAATTTTTCCAACCACCAAAAACTTCATTGCATTGCTTTTCAATATCTGAAAATTGTTTCTCTGATTTTTCGATGCCCTTTACTGCATTATTCTTTCTGATTTCCATATGTTATTTTGTTTCTTAAATATGTTATATTTCTACTTCCCTGTTTATAATTTTTTTTCATCTTATATGATCATGTTTTGATGTAAGTTTGTTGTGTTTATCTGTCCAGCATATGTGTTTCAATTTTTTCATTGCCATTATCATGTTTTCCAAAGCATGTCTGCTGCAGACTTGACTAAAACTTATATTCATATTCAGATATACCATGGAGCGCCCTCGATTTAGTGATCATCTTGAAGCAATCAAATTTATCTGCAAAGACTTTTGGTCTGAACTATTCAAAAAGCAGATTGATAATCTTAAAACAAATCACAGGGTAATGCACAAAATATCTCATGCCTGTTTTTTTCCCCTTGTTAGAAAACTCAGATTTCTTGTACTATATGCAGGGTACCTTTGTCCTTCAAGATAACCGTTTTCGGTGGCTTACTCGTGTTTCTCTAGATCCACCTGCAGAGAGCACTGATGCAACTGACAATGACTCTGCACCATTGGGTGATACTGCAGCCCAAACAACAAGCATGCTTCTGTATTTTCCATGCGGGTTGATAAGAGGTGCCTTGACCAACTTAGGAATTTCATGTTCCGTCTCTGCAGATATGTCAAACCTTCCAGCATGTAAGTTGAGCCATGCTTTTTCATGACCTTATGACATGTGGTTCATGTCCCATGGTCTGGTTATCTGTTAGATTAGATGGCATCGTTAATTTGAACTACACATCTTACATCAACCAAGTTAAACAAGTACTGAAGTATGGCGCTTATTGTTCTAAGCTTCAGGATTTATAGAGTTTGATTTGATCATCTGAAGATACTATACTTTATTTTTAGAGTGGCAATGTGAAATCTACAAATAAGTTTACTGTAGTGAAATCTAAGTAGATTCAGATATTAAAAACTAGATCGATTGTGGTCCATGGATTAACATGTTATAACCTTACAATCTAAACTAGATCATTTGTGATCTATGATATGCTTTTGTGACCTTAAGATGTGGATTTATCACCATCATTAACTCATAGGACACGAGTTTGTCTCTGCTAGTGGTATGCATGGACAAGTTTTTTGGGTGTTACAGATGAATACTACTTTCCATTCAGTTTTAGTGGGAGAAAAACTTTAAATGGCTAAATTATCTGGATTGAGTTAAAGGAAAATTTCACCCTTTTACACACTTCAAAGTACTGACTTCCAAACCTCCTTTGTAGACATGGTTGTGACCTAATTGATCAGAGGAAGAGCTTATTGGGCCCTCGCTGTCTAGTTTAAGCAAGCAACTAATAATCTATTTGACACACCATGGAGAATCACAACATATTTCTTTGTTCAGTTATACTGGATTACTGGTAGATACACTCCATATGTGAACTCTCACAATTATCTAAATTATCTGTTTGGCAGGTTCCTTTGTGGTGCGCATAAAGACATGAACTGCGAGAAATGATACAAATACAGTATTAAGTGCTGGCTTGTGGTTCAAGTCATTTGACACCTACCTGTTTTCACTGTCTTTCAATGAAATTCCTTCTTCGCCTTCATGACCATATAACCGAGATCGGGTGTTACTTTATGTTGCATATTAGTAATATTTTCTCTGGAAGAATTGTGGCGCCAATGTGATTTTTTTTTTCATCAACCAAAGTGGAGCGTTTACATGTTCCTTTTGTACAGATCATATTTGGATGTAGTCAATTATAGGTCCTGTTTAAAATTCAGGATTTTTCTCGAATACGCAGGAGAGCTACGCAGGAGAGCTACGTATCTTTTGTATTAAGAGAGAACTAGGATTATGAGCTACGGGCTCACATTATATTTAAATAAAAAAATATCAGCTTAATACACAAAAACAATATAGTGAATATTCGAGAATCAAAATAATTGGCGTGTAGCAAATATATTAGAAAAAGGTAAACCATCAGCTTCTGGTCCTTTTCATTTGTAGAGAAACCATTTTAGTAAGAATGATTAAATGCATTATTAGCAATCTTTTGTCGCATAAAGCAATAAGTTCCTAACAGACTCTTATTCCCAATCTAACAAAGTAAAACATTCAAATCAGGAGTGTGTCTACCACCAATGGCATCTTATGTCCTCATCTGATAGCTTCATCTTCAAGTCGTCAATGTTTGCATCTAGATTCTTCATCTTTGTTGTCCCTGGGACACTATTGAAAACATCTGTCATTGACTTGGGGCTACAAGAACATACATACAAGTTGACTATTGATGACTTGCATTGAACTTGGAGGTTAATAATAGGCGTAAAAGGACTGAAGAATAATTTTGTTAAATCACAACATCTTTAGAACCAAGAAAATTATTTCATAGATAAGAAGTAGATCGGCTTTTTGCGGTTGTCGGATAAGCAATAGCAATGCAGTTGGACTCCATTCTTAATAGAACAGGAGTGCCTTGAGAGGATACTTTGTTGTCCTGGGATACTATCGATGACTTATTAATATGTTATAATGGTCATAATACTTATGTTAATTTTAAAATTCGAAAATATATATATTTTGACCATGCAAAAATTTAGAAGAATAGTGCCATGTTTACCATGACTTAATCATGTACTTGTTTAATTGTACATAAATTTGTTGTTTAATATTTAATGGTGCTAAAAATTGAAATATTTAATATTTTAACCATGCAAAAATCAGTTCGTGTTTAATAGGGTGAGATTTTTGCAAATAGTATTGTTAATAAACCCAACGGATACATGACATATCATTACAATGCGTTATTACATTAATTTGTTCCTTTGTTGATAACCACAAAACACAGCATAATGGTTCTAATACATTACACAACATCATCTAATGGAACGTTAATAACCTTCCTCATGTCCCTTGGTTGTGATCGCGGCGTAAGTATGGAGCGTCCTCTTTGGTTAACAGGATGCTTGGGTCAACCTCGATTGAAAATGGAGGAAAATCATCGAACTGATCATAATCTTCTGAAATCTTGTCATCAACTCCAACTATTTTTCTTTTTCCTGGAACAACTATGTGGTGCTTTGGCTGGTCATCTGACTTATTAGCACCCTTCCTTATTGGTTTGCTTGACATGTTCTTCACATAGAAAACTTGAGTCACATCATTGGTTAGGACGAATGGTTCGTATCTGTATCCAATCTTGTTGAGGTCCCCTATTATCATCCCATAGTTGTCTGTCGTTACGCCTCCTCCAGTAAGTTTCACCCATTGGCACTGAAACAAAGAGATTTTCAAAGGTGCATAGTCCAGTTCCCATATCTCCTCAATGACACTATAGTATCTGTCTTTTTTTTCTATTGTTATCTATTGCATCTATACGGATACCACTATTTTGGTTTGTGCTCTTTTGGCCTTGGGCTCTCGTGTAAAATGTGTACCCATTTATCTCGTATCCTTGGAATGTCGATACTAAGATAGATTGACCCCTATCCAACCATGCTAGTTGTTCTTCAATCGTGTCATCACCCATTAGTCGTCGCCGCAACCAAGAGGTGAAAGTGTCAATGTGATCACGTGTAATCCAGGCTTCAGTCTTCCCTTGGTTTGATGATCGTACAATAGCCTTGTTCTCCTCCATATATGGAGCGACTATGGATGATTGTTGCAGGATCGTGATGTGTGCTTTATGAAATGTATCCTCATCGATGTCTATCCGAGCTTTCCTCCCTAGTGTACCCTTTCCCTTCAGTCTCCCCTCATGGCATGATACAGGCACTCCAATCGAACTTAGGTCGTCAATAAAAATCAACACAAAACTCAATGACCTCCCCTGTTCCATATCCTTTTGCGATGCTTCCTTCTAAACAGGCACAATTACGAACATACTTCTTTAGAACTGCCATAAACCTCTCGAAAGGGAATATATTGTGTAGAAATACAGGACCGAGAACAAAAATCTCTTCAACAAGATGGACTAGAAGGTGGGTCATGATATCAAAGAAGGAAGGTGGAAAGACCATCTCAAAGCTGACAAGGCATGGCACCACGTCATTTTGCAGTTTTAGTAGATTGTTTGGATAGATTGCCTTCTGAGAAATCATGTTGAGGAATGCACATAGCTTCACGATTGCCATTCTCACATTCTCTGGTAGAATACCCCTCAGTGCAACAGGCAGCAATTGTGTCATCAGGACGTGGCAGTCATGGGCCTTTAGATTTATGGATTTCTTCTCTTTAATCTTTATTATTCCCTGTATATTCGAGGAGTAGCCCGATGGGACCTTGATACTATTTAAGCAGTCAAACATGCTTTCCTTCTCTTCCTTGCTGAGAGTGTAACTGGCAGGATCCAAGTAATATCCATCATCTCTCTTTTTCAGATATAGACCATCTCGTTGTTTTATACATTTCATGTCCCGATGTGCTTCAATTGTATCCTTTGCCTTTCCATATGTACCCAGGAAGCCAAGCACGTTCACGCAAAGATTTTTCATCAGGTGCATCACATCAATTGCATTACGGACCTCAAGGACTTCCCAATAAGGTAGCTCCCAAAATATAGACTTCTTCTTTCATATGGGTGCACATCCGTCCTTATCGTTTGGAACAGGTTGGCTACCAGAGCCCTTGCCAAAGACTACCCTCACATCCTTTATCATAGAAAGTACATGTTTACCATTACGATGAAAGGGCATAGTACGTTTTTCTTCCTCTAATGCTTTCCTTTCTTTCTTAATGGGTGCTTAGCAAGAAGAAATCGACGATGGTCCGTATACACAACCTTCCTACAATATTTCAAATACATGCTGCAAGTATCATCTAAACAGTGCATGCAGGCTCGATATCCCTTGTTTGACTATCTGGACAGATTACCAAGCATCGGCTAATCATTGATGGTTACGAACGACAATGCTTGTAGATTAAAAGTCTCTTTTTTATCCTCATCCCCCACACGTACACCTTCTTCCTTCCATAACAGTAAAATTTTATCAACCAACTATCTTAGTTAAACATCAATGTCGTTGTTAGGTTGGTTTGGGCCTTGGATAATTACCGGCATCATAATGAACTTCCGCTTCATGCACATCCAGGGCGGAAGGTCGAACATACATAAGGCCATAGGCCAAGTGCTATGACCACTACCGAACTCACCGAATGGATTGAATCCATCTGTACTTAAACCAAACCGTATGTTCCTTGCATCCTTTTCAAACTCGGGAAGTTTTCTATCAACTGTTCTCCACGGTATCCATCAGCGGGGTGTCTGATCATTTCATCTTGCCTACGTTCTCCTTTGTGCCAACGCATCAACTTTGCATGTGCCTTATTTCTGAACAAACGCTTCAACCATGGTAACTTTCTTCTTGCTGGTCTGCCCCTCAACATCACCGGGGTAATCTCGCCTGATCTTATAAAGCAGGGCTTCGCACACAGGACAAGCCTCCAATTTCTCGTATTCCTCACCATGATAGAGGATACATTCATTAGGACATGCATGTATCTTTTGTACGACCAAACCCAGAGGGAAAATAACCTTTTTTGCTTCATACGTTGATGATGGCAATTCATTCCCCTCGGGAAGCATGTTCTTTATGATTTTCATTAACTCATCAAAACTCTTGTCAGAAACTCCATTTTTTGCCTTCCATTGCAGCATTTCCAGTGTGGTACCCAACTTTTTGTGCCCCTATTTGCAATCTGGGTACAACAATTACTTATGATCATCTAACATACGCTTGAAATTTTTTGACTCCTTCACATTCTCGCAGTGTTCCTTTACATCTCACAACACCTGACTTAGATCATCGATAGAACCTTTAGCCTCGCCCATCTCTTCTTCAACCTCGCTCATTGGAGCATCTACAAAGGTACCTCCTTGAATCCAGTCAGAAATGTTGTCATCTTCTTCTTCTTCATCATCTTCCATCAGAACTCTTTCCCCATGCTTGGTCCAACAAAAATAGTTAGGCATGAATCCCAAA